>NC_047039.1:75391494-75692327 GCF_011762595.2 Tursiops truncatus | reverse complement strand
GTCCCCTGCATCGGCAGGCGGACTCTCAACCACTGTGCCATGAGGGAAGCCCAAGCCTTTAGAAAATTTGTGAGCTCCTTCATTTCTTACAATAACTCTGTGAGATTGGTACCAGTATTTGTCACCATTGATGAAGAAACTCAGTTTCTGTATTCAAATGAAGACACTGAGGCACAGAGAGGTTGAATGTAACTTGCCCATAATTGCCCTAGCTGCTATGCTAGTCTGCTTCATCAACCACTATCACCACTAATACATTTAATTGGACTTTAGATTCAGATAAACAATTTTTCCTGGTTGCAAGGAAATCATTTAACAAGCCCAGATTGCAATGCTTGAAATGCAAGCCTGAGCCCAAATCTGAGAACCCTAAACCATGTGATCACTATAAATACTGAGTATCTATTTTGAGCCTTATAATATGAGTTTGCATTTAAAATAACAGGTCCTATTATGAATAAGTGTACAAATGGCATTCTAGGAGGGACTATATCCAACAGGTGTTTTAAATTCCTTTAGCGGCAATGAAAAAGTATAAAGGCATTTCCTGAAATACTAAATGAGCTGATTTGCTTTTGGTGGGTGAACACTGAAATTTGTTTACAAAGCTTAACCTGAAAGCATTTTCTAAGCATCCTGCTATTACTCTACTCAAAGTTAGCCTTGTTATCTCCTTTAACAAACAAGAATGGTAAGACACAGTCTCAGTTAGTATAGTATGGGTAAATCATTTGCACTCTTGGGTAAACTTGTACCGTAACGAGTGTCTTCAATTTTGGGAAGACATGAATTCACAACTGCCATTTTCTATGCATATTATTGTCATATAAACTAATTCCAGCAAGATAAATTTATAGTTAGGTAGATCCTTTCATAAAGTGATACAGTCACTCAGGAATACTTTATAACCTAAAACGACTGTACAGTCAGTAACCAATGAATTATCCTAATGCTGATTCATCTGAGAGGTCCTCTATTCCAATGACTTTTGCTGCTATCCTTCTCTTTTCCTTTTGGGATTAAGAACTATGCATAAAGTCTTACTTACTCTAAGGTTCACCTTTTACCTTTCCTGTCATACAACTAGTCACTTTCCCCATCATATGCCACCAAATGCCAAAAAGAAATCTGAGTACTTTGGGGTCATGGCACAGGTATTTCTAAAGAGATGAACACCTGTTCAAAAATCACTAATCCAAGAATAAATATATGGGTAAATGAACTGGGGACATGATTAGAACCAACTGAAACTGTGAGAGGCCAGCAGGGCAGATATGTGTGCCTGTATGTGTCTTAAAGAATAATGTTCTCTATGAGAAAAAATGCTTTATTGTCCCAAACTTTAATCCAATTAATATCTGGGAATATATTTCAAGACCACTTGTATATGTGTGTATGTACATAATGTTAGCATTGTATATATTATTTGTGTTATGTTCTCCCTTCTATTCATGGGAGTATGTTGCCTTTAAAGTTTAACCTTTCTTGTTGATTTTGTACATGGCAGAAGGTTCACACAGCAAGATAAGTTCAAGGATTTCTTTCTCCAATACCACTGATAGGAATTCCTATTACTCAATTTCTTTTTGATAGATTTGCAGATGACAGTCCAAGATAGTTCTGCCAATGGAAATCACAGGACTACCAAATATGGAAAAGACTTTGGAACACTTACAGTGTGTTTTCATGGTCTGCATCAGAATTCTACAGAAGGCGTTTGGCTGAATTGGCGGTGAAATGAGAATGGAAATTTAGTGTTATCAGTTACTTCCAGTTTGGTATTTTTTCTTTTCTACTATTCTACTATGTATTAGAAATTACATAAAAATCAGGAGAAGAGAAATGGTTAAGAAAAAATATAACCTGTCACGTTAAAGACACTCAGCACTTACCTAGACTCACAGGTGCACAGAATATGAGAGCTGGGTTGTGAGAGCTAACCTTGTTCCAATTCCCTCATTTTATTGATGAAAAGCTTTGAGGCTCAAAGAAGGAAGTGACCCTGCCAGAAGCATACCATGAATCAGTGATGAAAGGGAGACTCCTTGGCTTCTGTAGAGCCATGGCTCTGTGCACAAGGTATTAAAGAAGCATTCATTAAGTGCCCCTTTGCCTAAGAAAATGGAGCTTAATCGTTGGGTTTGGGGTTCTTGTCTCTTCTTTTCTTTTGCTTTCTTTTTTACATCCTTGCGGGCCTTAGTTTTTAGTTGCTCTCTTGAACTGGGTTTACAAGACATTTATTTCCAGTAGCCCTTATTTTTTTGGACTGTAGGCTGAATCTTTAAGAAGTTGGGGAAGGATACTGAACTGCCAAAAGTTAACAGATTATTGGCAAAGATATAAAAATAATTAGAATGCCAATTTCCCTGGGTATTCCCTGTATACTTTAGGGGTAAAATAGTATTTGTAAAGTGATTTCAAAATGTGCAAATATTACCTGTGGTACATAACCTACTGGTTAAGAGCACTAACTCTGAAATTAATTTTGCCTGGATCTTTTTTTCCCAGCTCCACCACTTATTAGTGGTGGGACTTCAGGAGTGTTACTTCTTTGTGTTTCACTTCCTCTCTGAAAAACGAGGGGTTAATAACCTCACCCATTTTACAGAGCTGTGGCGTGGAGTTAATACATGTAGACTGGTTAGGAATCTATGCCACTCTTAAGTCTTTCAAAATCAATCTTACTATTGTTGTTACTATTATTATTATTTCGTTAGTTGTCCTTGAAAAAGTTTGCCAGCAGTACTCACTTGCTTTTCTTTTTGTTGTATATTCTCTACATCCCACTAAAACTTTCTACCAAACCCTAAGAGGCTGTTTTTAGATATTTTACACCTCTTTACCTGTTTGTCACAGCAAAAGTAAAAGGAGTTTGGCTCTCCTTGATTGAACAAACCAGAACTTTGGTTTTCTCCCATTCATACACATTGGTGAACAGATGTGAAAAAACGACTCCATGGGGCTTTCAGTCTGGAGCCAAATATCCAGGCTCTGTGTAACTCTACGCTATTATGCACAGATGTTGGCCCCTTACGACCCAAAAGAATCTCAACTAAGCCCATCATTATTTCAGGAATATGAAGAATGCTTTTTGTGAAGTAGATGAACATAATAGAAATACAAGAAAAGTCAGAGGTGTTCTGTATCACAACTTTTTGAGAAATGCTCAAAGCTCTAAGATGTAGCTGACAATTTCCCCATCAAGTAAAGCTTTCAAAGTTACCATAAATTTCACCATAAATACATTTTTTCAGCAATGGCAATAATGCAGTGACTATACTGCTCAGTTTCTCACAGCGTCAGCATTAAATACATCAAAAGGGTAAGTTAAAATATCTGTCTGATTGCTTCTGACATAACCCCGAGATCTCTCTTTTTTTTTTTGCGGTACGCGGGCCTCTCACCGTTGTGGCCTCTCCCGTTGCGTTGCGGAGCAACAGGCTCCGGACGCGCAGGCCCAGCGGCCATGGCTCACGGGCCCAGCCGCTCCGCGGCATGTGGGATCTTCCTGGACCGGGGCACGAACCCGCGTCCCCTGCATCAGCAGGCGGACTCTCAACCACTGCGCCACAAGGGAAGCCCCCAAGATCTCTTTTATTTCTGTACTCCATCAATTATAATGTAGAACATTAAGACAAATTATTTCTAAACACTAACAAGGAATGTAGCAATAAGTGGCAGTCAAGGTGAATTTTGCCATAGCAGTGTGCTTATTTTGTTACAAGCAGGAATGCAAACCCAAAGGATGTAATTTAGAGGAAACTCTGTCCAGTCTATTCTCTAGGAACTAGAACAAGGAGAATGAGAGAAGATGATTCTGGGTACATCAAACCGTTTTCTCCTAATTACAGCTGAATAATAGGGAGCAAACTCCCATGGAAGGTTGTGATCTGCTTGAAGAGAGCTAGGAGGGTGCCCTGGTTAGGGTCTTTCATATACAGTTATTCAAGCTCAGACTTGATCATCTGTCAGGGATGCTACAGTAGGGAGAGTTTTGCCGTAGCTGTGAGACTCAGCAAGATCACTTCCAACTCTAAAACCTACAATTTTAATTTAATCACCAACACCAGACGTCATTAAGAGTGACCTCAAATAACTCCAAATCTGTTCATCTACTCACATATTCTTTACACAGTCAAAAGACCTCGAGTGATTACTACATGCCAGACACAGTTCTAAGACACAGAAAAAGGGATAAGAAAGGTATCAACCTCTGTCATGGTGGGGCTTGAGTTCTTTGGGAAGAAGTTCATCTAAATACAAATGGACACCAAAGATAATATTTGTTTTTACTATTATTCTGTGAAAGAAGTAAGGTAATCTGATAAATTGGGACTAAGTTAGGCTAGTAGGACAATCAAGGAAAAAATATCTTTAAGAGATGAGTGCCAAAGAATAGAAAGGAATCATTTACGGAAAATTTTTCTGGAAATAATATTTCCAAAAAATGGGAAAAACAAATACAAAGGCCCTGAGGCAAGATGAAGCTTAACTACCATCAGGGAACAAAAAGAAGCTAAAAGGTTAGGTCAGGAGGTATCCACACAAATTTACACCAGCTGGTCCCTAACTTCAAGTCTACGTGGATATATTCTTGAGGTGAGTTAGATGTATCCAAAAAAAAAAAAGTTGACTCGAACATTACCCTGGAAATTCTGAGTGAGACTCTCGACAAAGGCACAGCCATATTAAATTAAAAGTCAGAGCCATCATTCTCCACAGCTTCACTCTGGCCATCACTTGCAGGCATTTAATGGGGTGTTTAATATCTTATCTAAAATACTGGGCAGGAAGAACAAACATCCTAGCATGTCTGTAACGTGCACCTAGTGTCTCACAATTGAAAACTGGCTGGAGCTCACCCTGCTGACGGCTTGGCCAGCAGTCCAGCATTTAAAGCCTTGAATTCCTGTCCGTTCATCTGTAGTTGTGTTTATGTCTCTCACTTAAGCAGTTTTCAACACACTTCTGTGATTCTTTTGATAAGTGAACGTGCAGGTGTATGTTTGGCTCTGCCAGGGACTGTGTCCAGATCTGGTCTTTATTGCTAAAACAGACATCTTTGAGTATTTGAATTGCTGCATATGCCATATTTACTCTTGTGTAGGTAGGCCAATTTTCCTCCAGCTAAAGATTTCTCCCTGCTTACTCCTCCACTTTCCCCCATTGCCTATGCTAAATAATTCAGCTCACTTCTCCAAAAGTGACTGTGAGTCACCCAACCCATCTATATTCTTTCAGGGTTAGAGAGAAGGTCAAAACATGCAGAAAAAGGAGTCTACATGCACAGACTTGGAGGAAAACTCTGGAAAATCTCAACAGATCAAAATAATCACTTCGACTGGACCAAGATTTCTTTTTTATTTTGATCTCATTTCCTGGAAAAGGCACACAATTTGGGAAGACTAGTTAGGCAAGGGAGTGAAAAATTCATTGCAGCTAGCCTGCTTCTAAGTCTTCTCTGAAGCTCAGGTTTTGAAACCTTTACAATTATGAATTGGAAATCCATGTGTTACATAATGCATTTCTGGAAAAATGCCCAAGACACATATGCGCTCTACAAGGCTCTAATACTAACATTAATCTAATGAATGGTATATTAGAAAAGTGATTTGTGTACATCCTAATGGAAAGCATATTTTCTGAGCAAAGCTTGTGGACTGAAATGGCAAAAAATAATCCATCCCCTAAACAGAGCTTCCAGCTACCACATCAACCAATAAGATAAATTGGTGCACCTTCACAGAATGCTGAATGATTGCTCTGCTTTCTGTTGCCCAGGGGAAAGCATTTTCGAAATCTTGTGCAGGTGTCTAAGAGAGACTACCTAAAAGGAAAGAAACTGAATTCTCCTTTTTGAGCCCTTGGATGACTCTTTTCATATATAAGCTTGTTTTTTTTAATATCAGTTCATTTTTCAAATGCAGCAAAATCCAAGCCCCTGTTTATCCCAGGGGGTTAATTTGGTTAAACTTGATACATCACATTGTGACTGGCCTCATATTCTACTCCAAAAGACATAGCATCTTTTATCTTTTATTTATAGGGATCTTCATATTCATTTCTCAACTGAGGCACGCATTTCAGGGTGAGCTTGCATTGATCGCTAATCTTTTTTTCTTTCTCTTTTTGTAACGTATACTTTTTGGCCCTTAAGAAATAGTTCTGATAGAAGTTTGCTTTTTTTTTTTTTTTTAAGGAAAAGCAAGAGTTTGAGATTGCTGATTTTTTTTAACCTGAAGAGAGAATCAGCCTTTGTCACCCAGTAAGTGACTTGGCTTTGAATAAAATCTGCATCCCACTATTTTTTTTAAGTGCATTTGTCTTCAAGAGATGGAGTCTGACTTGAATGCTTCCTGTAGCTGACTCCTGATTATTAACAGGTGAGAGTGAGGACGGCTCTGAAGAGAGGTTTAAATGACGCAGGAGATGAGAAATTAAATGCTCTCTGCCAACTACAAATGAATTCGTGGGTAGAAGCTAGACTCAAGGCCAATAGATTCATAATTGCATTTTAAGGAATCTAAATCCCATCTAGTTGTCCTGAGAAGCAGCCAAAAGGAATTGCAAATCAAGGTGTAGACAGAACCTAGCTGTCTGGCAACCACAAGAGCCCTGTGTCTCCTGTCTCAAGCTGTCAGTAGGGGCAGAGTCAAACTTAAAGATGGAAATCCCAGTGATTCAGTCACTTTGGGGTTGAGCCAGGAAGATTAACACACACCCATTTGCACCAGAGCCAGCAGTTGAATTTAGACTTTTAGATTCAAACGAAATTAACCCATGACTCCTCAACTTCAGCTCCCACTTCGAGGTCAAGTTGCTCCCCTTAAGGCCTTATTTTCTCCACAACCAGTGTTCTCCTAATACAAGCGGCGTTTTTCTTTTCTTTCCCAAACTCTTTCTTGGGCTCCACATATCTTTTTGAGTCTGATCATCTGTTCCGTTTCCTCTTCCCCAGGAGAAACGTGGGTAATGTCCCCTGTTATGCTTCAGAATCAAAGGTGCTCTGCAAATATCTGTCTCAAGTTATTAGCATGCTGCACGTAGATCTTTGGTCTTGAGTGCATATTAAGAAATACCCTCATCTTTCACTGCTTCTGGCATGATTACAAATTAGCATTCTTCTAAGGGAAGATCTAGAGAGCACAAAAATGATAGTTTTATGAAGAGACTTTGTGATAGCAGATAGCTTGATAAAAAGGATTGAGCATTGGAACTCAGGTCCATTAGCAGCTCCGTCACTGGCTAGCTGCAAATATTTGAGCAAACCACTTAGCTCTCTGGTCCTCAGTTTCCTCATGTAAAATAAGGTGTCTAGGGATGAATAATTTCTGCAATCTCTTCTCACCCTAAGACTCTGACACAGAAAAGAGAAGGAAAACTCTTTTGTTAACTCTTTCTCTAGTAAGAGATCCTTGCCACATTCCAGCACCATCTCTCGTTCTCAGACTGGATTTCCAGCACCATCTCTCTTTCTCAGACTGGATTTCCAGCAAGGTGCTGAAAGGCCCTTGCTGGGTTAATTTCCTTCGCTTTTGGTTTAGATTCCTCTAGCACATTGTGTCCAGCCTTAATATTTTACACGGTAAGCCATATCACCTTTTATCTTTTATTTATAGTGATCCTCATATTAATTTCTCAATAGCAGCTGTTGAGGCAGGAGGGACAAGTCATTGATCTTCCAATTTATCCGCTACTCTTACATATCCTGAGGTCGAGGCAGCCTGGGGAGATTGATGGAGACCTGGCATCCACCCAGCAGCTGTGTGTTCCTCATGCATGAAAATCAACCACAGGAAACTGAAATTCGACAACTGGCAGGAATATCAGCCACCTCTGTAATAAATATAACAGGCCGTTCTTTAATAATTGAACGGGTGTCTGGGATTCGGTAATGAAAAAGCTCCTGTACAAGAATGCCAGTGGAACTCTGCACTGGCCAGGAGCTGGTAGATTTGGGGAGGGGGGTGGAAGTGGGGAGGCTGTTTGCAGATGTCAGCTTCTCATACGGCAAACATTCTTATTCCTCGATTCTCAAGCAAGTCACCATATAGACTAAGCAATATTTCCTTCACTTTTTGTAAAGCCAAATACTTTCTATGAAATATTTTTTTAACTTCTTCAAGAAAAACAACAGATCCTCCTCAGATCATGTTATTGCCCAAAAATGTGAAAGGAAATGGTCAATGGAGCTGCATACACTACACTGGTCACAGATCCCAGGTGAACAGTTGTGTCCAGAGCTCTGAATCACTTACAGGTCCTCACAGGGACACACCACTAATCAGTTCTTAAAGGAAGGTCTTCATTCCTTGTCATGGCTGAGCAGCGGCTTCCATCAGGCCTCTCTGTGGTGTCACTTGTCTCGAGCCCCCGACAGCAGGTTAACCCTGAGCTGGTTACCTCTTCCCACTGCCTGCTCCTCAGGTAACCTGTCCTGTTAAGCTCAGGTGTTGCAGACTTATTTGATCATCAGCTTTGTGTCTGTCTGGATTAAAACCCACCCACTGAGGTTTAGCTCTCTCTTTCATAATCTGTGGCTGGGGAAACATGCTAAATGTGGAAGCAGAGTTTCCCGTGTTAGGCCTCATACGTGATACTGTGGCGGCAGGTCATCAAAGAGCCCACCTGTGGGGCTGACGCAGAGCTGTGTGCAAGCAGACCTGCCCCATCAGTAGCCTGTAAACTACCCTGTGCCCTTGGTTATTACACAGCATGCATACTGTATAGACACACGTATTATCTCTGCTTTTTTTTTTTTTTTTTTGTTACAATAGAGTGACTAATAATGTCCTCCAGGGGTAAACTGGAGTGTCAAGCTGCTCAGAAATTTCAGGCACAGCATTACCAGGAAACTATTTACTTCTAACAAAACGTGTTATGAAGATTTGGCGTATACATGGGGTTTGAGTGATGTTATGATTTTCACGGACAGAGCCTCACAAAGGGTTCTGCCCAGTGTGTACTTTCTCTTCCTCTGATAAACAGAGGCTGAGTGGATCCCTTTGAGTGTTGAAATCACAATAAATATATCAGATGACTTAATCTCATCTGGGACCATTGTCTGATATAAATAGACAATAAAAATATATAATTTTTCTAGCAGGTGTGAACACTTTATACATTTCTTGATTTTGATTCTCTTTGCTCCTTGAATTTAAATACTATTTTCCCTTTTTGTTCTGTAATCAGGCTTCATTCCACAGTTATTTATAGGTATTGATAAATAAAAATTCAAGTGCAAACCGATTCCTCAACAAAAAATAAGACATATAAAATGTAATACCATCTTGTGCAAAGCAGGTCAGACTCACTGAAAATGATGAGCACATTTTCTGGACAGCACCTCACACAGTGTTGTTATTAGCAGTGTGGTAGAAACAGGAGGAAGAATAATATAATAAAGTAGTAGTAATAATAGTGTGTGCTCCTACGGCACACGACCATCTTCAAAACATCTGTAAGTACCTTGTTTCCCTTAACCTTCAAAACAATCCTGGTGTTCTGATTCCCATTTTGTAGATGAGGAAACTAAATTCCAGAGATATTGAAGCAATTCACCCAACTAAGAAGCCCAAGAATCAGGGTCTCTAAGTACAGGTCTAGGCTTCTCCCCATGAATTGGTGAGACATAAAGTAACAACACTAATAATCAAGAAAGAAACCAAGAACAACACATCCCCAGAACTCTCCTGGTAAGAGGAGTTTGAAGGTAGCTATCGTTGCATGAGGGTTATTAGAAACTAAACAAGCATTTTGGGATTCAGTAAAATGTGTCAGTCCGTCAGCTAAAGTGTAGGTAATTACAGAATGGAATCTGTAAGATGTCATACAATTTGACGTTTGCCTGAAAATAATTCATATTTGGAGAAGTAAAGACATATTCATATATGTCTTGAAACTGTTTAAAAACATAATCCCTAAAGAAGTATCCTGCTTGCCCGTGTTTTATAGCCCTAGCTGCAGAGTTTCTGTGAACTCTCTGGCTGTTCCCATCTCAAATACTATTTTCTATGAGACAGGAGCACTGCGATATATGACTTATTTTATGGAAGCAGAGTTCTGGAGTATTTGGGGTCCATACACAGGAAGATCACTTCATAGTAAGCACATGAATGAGGGATAATGTAGTGTGGAGGGTCAGGATAATTGATGTCAGTCATGAGGAAGGGGGTACTTTCCAGCCATAACTCTCCCTGCTCAGCACTGGCTTCATGCAGTAGAGCTCAGAGGCCCTCGGGGCGGCGGGGGGGCGGGGTGGGGTGAGGGAGGTCAACCTGGTGCTGGACCTATAAAAACCTTCTCTCTACCTCTGAGAATCAGGATTATAAGGTGAATGATTTAGGCAGCCAGAGGATTCTACTCAGTAAAAGTTCAAGCATGTTAGCAAATCTCTGAAGAGTGACCAATAAAAATACATAAAATGGCTGGATGCAAGTGTGCAAACAGCCTAAGCTTACTGCACACACAATTATCTCTGGTTTATTTACATGCCCTTCCTTAAGATGCAGCCTGATGTTACCAAATGAACAAACTTTAAATATGCCAATGTGAATCAAGCGGTATAGAGGAGACAAAAAATGGGAAAAGTGATAATACAAATTTGAATGATAAAAAACAAACTTGATGTGCCTTTAAAAGGGCCAAGTAGTCCCTGAAGAAGAAAAATGAAGCATTCTAAGGCAGAACAGCAAGAAAGAGTATTGACTACCACCAAGAATATTAATAAGAGCCTGCATCACTGGTTCTTTAGGAATTCAGTAAATTTCCTTTGCTTTATCGGCACTAAAAGCTACCTAACATAAATCCCAGAACTGCTGTCAAACCTTTGCAACAGCTTGGGACTCTGTTATATAAACTTTGGGAGACTATTAAACTTGACGTAGAAAGCCCTTTGAAAATAGATGTTCTTATCTGTTCTAGCATATTCGTCCCCTGTAGGAGAGTTGTGATTCAAAGAACATTAAATAGTAATTTTTTTAAAAGTAGTTGCGAAAACACAGCACTTCAAAAGGCTTAAATCTGGAAGCACTTCAAATATGAGGTTTAGGATTACTAGTATGGTCTCCTAATCTCCTAATTATTTGAGAATGAGGGCACTTTTACATATATCTCTCTTTGGAATCACTGGAAATATCAATTAAAAGTTAATAAATTAAGAGAATCTCCCTTGGGATATGAAATCATATTATATAAATGATGGCCTTCTGCTAGTGGTTAACAATTCTTCTTTAATCAATCCAGAGAGGCTTCCTAAGCCCAAGAAATTTGGTAGCAATGGTTTAGGGCTCATTTAAGCATTTATGAGATGCTACAATCATTAGACCTGCATTTATCTTTGAAAAAAGATGATTTCTGTATATAAGTCATGTTTACCACAGTGATACCAACCAAATCTCTCAACCTCCACAAAGAACTTCCAATTTTCTTTCACTCCTGCTCTTGCTATGTTTGCATAGTCTCCCTGTGCATGAAACATTCAGAAGGTATCTCACCAGAGTCACCAGCAGCCACAGGCAAACCACTTATCACCAGATACCACTGCTGCCATTGGGTATCAGTGCAACCAGAGACATGTACTAGAGCCTCTGATGGGTTACAGTGGGGCTATGATCCTCAAGCACAGTGAAGCCACAGAGGTTCTGGGTAGATGTAGGGTAAGTTTTATTTTCTCCTTTTCTTTTTTTTTGCGGTACGCGGGCCTCTCACTGCTGTGGCCTCTCCCATTGGGACCGGGGCACGAACCCATGTCCCCTGCATCGGCAGGCGCACTCCCAACCACTGTGCCACCAGGGAAAGCCCTATTTTCTCCTTTTCTATAACATGTTTGTAGAGGGATATCAAAAACTATTGCTGAAATATCAGTGGATATGGTTTTTTTACCTTTTATTAAGAGTCTCATCTCTTTTAAGAACTGCGATGTATTTTTTGAGGGAAATAAACTATAGGAAAATTCAACTGCCAGAGATCATACTGTACTTGACTTTTCTGTTCTTTGCTACATTTATTTGTTGAGACAAACGTCTATTCTTAGCCTTTTTTAAGTGGCTCTATTAAAACATAACTGACACACAGTAAACTGCACATACTTAAAGAACACAATTTAAGTTCTGAAATATGCACATACCCGTGGAACTGCCAACACAATCAAGAAAAGGAACATATCCATCACTTGCAAGTGTTTTTATGCCCCATTCATAAAGCCCCTTTTTTCCCCACATTTCACTCCTCCACATCCCCAGGTGACCACTGATATGTTTTTTATCATAGATGTGTTTGCATTTCTCTAGAAATTTATATAAATGGATTCACATAGTGAGGACCCTTTTATCTGGCTTCTTCCACACAATGTAATGATTTTGAGAGTAATTCATATTTTTGTGGGTATCAACAGTTTATTACTTTGTCTTGCTGAGTAGTGTTTCACTGTATGAGTATACCACAGTAGGTTTATTCATTCACCTGTTGATGGATGCTTGAGGTTGTTACAATTCTGTCTATTAAAAATAAAGATGCTGTGATGATCCATGTACAAGTCTTTGTATGAACATATGCTTTCATTTTTCTTGTATAAATATCTAGGTGCAGAAAGGCGGGATCATACAGTACTTGTATGTTCAACTTATAAAGAAACAGCCAAACTGTTGACTGAAGTGACTGTACCATTTTCCTTCCCACTAGCAGTGTAAAAGACTTCCAGTTCCTACACTGCCTCACCAATACTTGGTGTGGCTGGACTTTTCTAATTTTAGCCATTCAATAGGTGTGTAGTGGTATCTCCTGTGGCTTTAATTTTCATTTAGCTAATAATTGATTACATTGAGCAACTTCATGTGCTTACTTGCATCCATACACCTCCTTGGCAGGATCTCTTTTTAAATATTTTTATCCACGTTTTTAATTAAAAAAATTTTTTCCTAATTACTGAGTTTTGATAGTTCTATGTGTTACAGACACAAGTCTTTTCAGGTATATAATTTGTAAAGACTTTCTTCCAACCTGTGGCCTTTCTTTTATTAATAATGGCTTCCAAAGATGAAACCCAATTTATCACTTTTTTTCTTTTATGGATCTTGATTTTGGTGTCATCTCTAGGAAATCTTTGCTTAACCCAAGGTCAAAAAGGTTTTGTCCAAGTTTTAGAGATTTATGTTTTGATCTATATTTAGTTAATTCTTTATATGGTGTGAGGTAGGGATCAAAGGTCATACTTTTGCATATGGCTATCTAGGCACAATATCCGTGTACTACATGCTTCCAGCACCATTTGTCAAGAAGACTATACTTTCTCCTCTAAATTGGCTTTGCACCTCCATTGAAAAGTCAATTGTCCTTATATGTGTGGACATGTTTCTGGGATCTACATTCTATTTGATTGACCTATTATATCTGACTCTTGGTTATAATACATTATTTCACTGATTTATTTTCACTTGTTCATGTAAATAGTCTCCCAGTAATATAGCCTTACCATTTTACTGGACATACCTAGGTATACCTGAAATGCATTTGATAATCAATGGAACTTGCACTCAAACTAAGGTTACTTTCCAAAAACACTTAAAATGTTGAGATGTAAAAACTATGTACTCTAAAGTCTTCCTGCCTCAACCAAATGTATGTTAATACATCCCCACAAGCTATTCTGCATGTGTATGGGGCTGTAGAGTCTGGGGAGTATGAGAGTGGTATGTGCAGTCTATCCTAAAAGATCATCGTAGGAGGCAAAGGAAACATTAAAGGAAATAGATAGGAATAGTCAAATACCAAATGTTAAAATATTTCTCATGAGTTTTTAATATATACATTGAGATAAATAAGCAAATTATTATAAAATAAAAGACAAAAAATTAGAGAATATTTCAAAATGCTTTTTTTGCCAGATGCAACAAGATACTAGGAATAGAGGAATTTTCTGGAACCAGCTTGTCTTTTCTTTTTTATCACCATAGAGTGATGGGGTTGTATTTTATTCAGTGTATTGTACATGTGGGTGTGAATAAGATGGAACTTGTCTCAAAAAGAGAAATGAGCAAAGAATACATGTTGTCAACTTGTCTAAAACATTTTTCATGTTCTGACACATTTTTCTTTGTATTGGCATTTCAAGGGATTTTTTTTTAATTTAACTATTGAAAAACCTTGATAACTTCAGTGAAATCCCAAGAAAATAATATAAACAACTGTAATGGAAAGTGAAAAGATGATAATAGCAATCAGCACTGTGATATTTCTTGTCAGTGTTCTTTCTTTATTATTTAGAATAGTAACAAATGCCATATTAATTTGACTTTTTGACCTTTAGTCTTTACTTTGATGGAAGAAGTTCTTTTAAGAAGCAATTTCTTTCTCTTTGCTTACTATCTCTTTGCAATTAAAAACAATTAATTGATCATACTTTGATATGATCATCTTAGAGTTGTATAGAAGGAGGATAGTTATGCAACTATTTATAGATCTATGGGTTCAAGGAAGTTTAGAAGCTTGATATTTGAATCCTGTGGGATGTAGCCTCCTTTCCCAGAGGGAAATGAACATATACATGTACTTAATGTAGTTTAAAATGAATCAACACATGTTCGTAGAGGCACCTTCTATTCCAGGCATATTTAGGTATAGGGAAAGGGAACAAGAGCTATAAAACATAATTCTTGTCTATAAGGAGTTTATAGTTTGGGGGGCGGGGTGAGGGCACTCAATGACTCAGCGAGGATGAGCCTGATGCAGGTGACTAGAAGGTCACACTTTGATAAACTCTGCTTTAGGAAAGACCAGCCGACTCTTATTCTGTTAAAATCTTTAATGCGGTGTCTAATAAACCTGAGTATCAAGCTCAAAGGCCACTTTAGAAATGTTTCCAGGGGTGCCAAGAGCCAACAAGTTAATACGATTCCTACACACTTGACACAACTCACCAGAGGTCTTGAATTTGGTAAGCATATTGACCTCCTTTAAGAAAGATCACCATTTAAACTTCGAATGCTAAGTTCTAAGAGAATGAAGTAAGTAATAAGTGATATTCAGGTTCAGAGGTGGAAGAGAAAAGAGGTCTCAGCTTGAGTAGAACATTTTGTTGGAGTCTCCAAAGTGGCAAACAATAAGGAGCACACTAACCAACTATGACTCTGGATAAGTTGAGAATTAAGATGAAAGCCTAAGATGGAGGTCAAAATGTCACCTAGATTTAAGGATACACTTAGGCTGAAAGTGAAACTATTGAAAAAGATGTAGAAAATGCTAAATATTTCAAAAAACATATCTATTAGAACTAATAAACCAACTTAGCAAAGTTGGTTTGCAGAATACGAAATCAACATACACACATCACTTGCATTTCTGTACATCAACAATGAACAATCCGAAAAAGAAATTAGGAGAACAATTCCATTTACAATAGCATCAAAAAGAATAAAATACTTAGGAATAAGCTTAAACAAAGACATGAAAGACTTGTACACCGAAAACTACAGCATTATTGAAAGAAATTAAGGAAGACATAAATAAATGGAAAGACATCCCATGTTCATGAACTAGCAGACATAATATTGTTAAAATGTCCATATTACACAAAGCTATCTACAGATTTAATGCAATCCCTATCAAAATCCCCTATTTTTGCAGAAACAGAAGAAACTACTCTAAAATTTATATGTAACCACAAAGGACCCTCAATAACCAAAGCAATCTTGAGAAAGAAAAACAAACTTGAAGACCTCACACTCTCTTTTCAAATGAAGCTTTCTTGTTATTGTGGGTTAAAAATCCAAAGTCCTAAATGTCCATAAATAATCCTTCCAAATTTACATTTTGGTTCATTCTCAGTGACAAGGCTTTCAGTGCCTGAGTGGGATTGAGGGCTCCTTCAATATCTGTAGGTTGGACTTCTGTCACTGACATGGTGTGGGTATCTCAGAGCCTTGGCTGTTTTAACAGTTTATCAAGTCCCTCATGAACCATGCTCAGAAGGGCCCCACGCTTGCTTGGTTTCATGCTCTGCTATTGCTGTCTTGAAATTCTTAATAATTTTATCTTTGAACTTACATTTTGTAAGTAAAGTTTATGGGACAATAAAATGTATGCATGAGCAAAGGAAACGTGCAATATGTGTGTCTGCCACCATTCCTGATGCCTCATTCACATCTAGTTTTCACCCTGCTTACTGTGTGGTTTCCATAACATGCTTATTTTGTAGCTACTTGGAGGCTTACTGAGTTCCACCAGAATTCTGTGCTACTGGTCACATCCAAGACTAAGTGAAGGTGTTAACAGCTCCGGGAGGCCAAGCTTTCCATTTGAATCTGAACTCACTTCTAACACAGAAAGAAAGCAGTTGTTTTTTAAGAAACAAGAATGCCCAAGGAATCTTATCATATCCTTTCTTACTCGTGTTACTTCCCAATACTAGCCAAACACTTCTGCTGAAAAAGATGACATATGAAAAAGAGAAGAGAGAACAACCCACAGAACCCATTTAGGGCTCACACTAATCTAGTATGATCTCATCTCGATTATATCTGAAGAAAGAATTTACTTGGTCACATTCACAGGTTCCAAGTGAACATGAATTTGGGGAGGACACTATGCACTCCAGTACAAATACTTTCAACAACACTTTTTCTTTGCAGTTTGAACAAGAGGCACCATATTTTCATTTTGCACTGGAGCCCACACATTATGTCACTTTTTACTGTTTAGAGCCCATGTTGGAAAATGGGGCTTCATGAGATAGCCAAGTGAGTCTGTCAACTGAACTCTAGAATTATCCAGACTTAACCACTTTGTTGCAGCAAGTAGGTTCCAGGTAAACCCATGTGAAAGGGGCATGCTCACGGTGGAGCAGAGAACTTTTGTCTATATCACCAGACTCACTGCCAAGATGAAGAAAAGAAGAGCTTAGCAAAGCATGGCCAGTTATTCTTCCCAACTTTGCCAGTCAAGGTCACCTCACCTAGCCAGTGTCAGTGAATACAGAGCAGGGAGGTTAAAAGTTATACTAATCAAATTCCCTTCACATGGTGGTACCATTAGGCATGAGAAGGGAAATTGTCACTAATGCTCCCCTGCTTTTTAAAATCTCTCAACCCACTGAACTATGCCTTTAAGCCTATAATTAACAGAATATGGCTCTCCCTTCAGGAAAAGAATAGACCTTTATCAGGACAGTCCTGCTCCCACTTTTATGGGGCTACTCATTTGAGTGGCTTCCTGGAACTGCTGGTGGACGACTTACATTTTCATCCCAGAAGTCTCTGATATGGGTGAGAAATTGCGTTAGTTAAATTAACTCCAAGGCTACTCATATCCAATGATCAGAAAACACTTTTTCTTCTACCAGCCATCCACAGCACAGCTAACCATAGAAATCTGATGAGGTTAAATGACGAACTGAGATTAAATACATAAAAGCATCCAGTAATACAATTCAGAAATCATAGAAATGTCACAAATTTGAAAGTAAACCTTTGCCGGTATCAAATTCTTCAGAGAGAAATTAAAAGGGCACAGATTAAACTCGCTTATGAATTAAGGTCCCAAAGTATTAAAGCCCAATCTTGAAATCAAGTTTCCTTGTTACTGTGGGTTAAAAATCCAAAGTCCTAAATATCCATAAATAATCCTCCCAAATGTACGTTTTGGTTCATTCTCAGTGACAGGGCTTTCGGTGCCTGCATGGGATTGAGGACTCCTTCAGTATCTGTAGGTTGGACTTCCGTCACTGACACAGGTGTGCGTCTCTCAGGGCCTTGGTTGTTTTATCAGTTTATCAAGTCTCTCTTGAACCATGCTTTTAAAGAGTCTAAAGAGTTAATAAGATACAATCTGATTTTACTGCACTATCCCCACAATTTAAAAAATCTCAAAAGCAAGCCAATCCCCATTCCTAGAATAGTGAAACTAGGCACATTTTTGTTCCCAGGATCCAGTACAGAATTTGACCAAAGAACATAGCAGAAACTCAGTGGCATTTGAGAGAAAGATAAAGTCTCTTGGATTTTAGCCTCACTAGGATGTCCATTAGTCTATGCCATTTATCTGAAATTTCTGACCTGCAAACTTCGAACCAGGAGGAATCTTTTAGCCTGAGGTTGATTTGTCACTATGAATTTGCCATGTGCAGTACACAGCCCTGAGCATCTGTCACACATGGACTCTCGAGTTATCCTTCCCCTTTGATGACCTTGTGGTTCACACCGCAGTACTGAACTGATTATGGGTTCTGTCTAGTGACATTACACCTCCAGTTCTGATGCGCAGATTTGACAGTCCTATGCCGCCACGGCCGTTTTCACTGCCTCCTGCTATGGAACT
The DNA here is from genome assembly GCF_011762595.2 of Tursiops truncatus. Classification (NCBI taxonomy): domain Eukaryota; kingdom Metazoa; phylum Chordata; class Mammalia; order Artiodactyla; family Delphinidae; genus Tursiops; species Tursiops truncatus. Next base: position 75,674,018 of record NC_047039.1, on the reverse strand, counting down.
GCATAGACCAAAGGCGGCTGCCTTTAAGAGAACATTTCTTTCTCCAACATAATCGACAAATCCAGTGTCAGCTTGGGTCCACATGTAAAGGGAGTCACTTGAGCCTACGGTAGACCATATGTATCAATGCCGACAAGTTCTATAAAACATGTTTTCCTTACAGTTGAGTCTTTGTCTCAGTCAAGCCTGCTTGGGAAAAACTGTACCTGAAGAGTAAGGCAAGGTGGGCAGCTGCCTGAGACTTTCCTGCCCTGTAAACTCCTGCACACTCTAAAGTCAAGTGCCAGGTAAAGGTCTCTGTATACTAAAGACCCTGGAGGTGCCTTATTCATTCCACTCCAGGTATTTGCTCAGCCACGTGCAACTCCCTAAGGCCCCTTTTCTTTATGTCAGACCTTTACTTAAGTGGCTCTACAGAAACAGCCACTCTCCCACGCCATCAGCCAAAATCAAAGTATCTTACGGCTGGTGTAGCGGGTTGAACTGTGGCCCCCAAAAGGATATATCCATGTCCTAATCCTTGACTGTTACCTCATTTGAAAAAAGGCTTTGCAAATGTCATTAAGGATCTTCAGACGGGATTTCCATCCTGTATTATCCGGATGGGTCCTAAATATAATGACAATTTTCCTTATTATACAAGAAGGGCAAGGGAGATTTGAGACAGACAAAAGAGAAGATACAGACACAGAAAGGGGGTGACGTGAAGACAGAGACAAGTGCCAGGTAAAGGTCTCTGTATACTAAGGTGTATACCTGAGGTGATGTGGCCTCAAGCCAAGGAAGCTGGCAACAAACAAAAGCTGAAAGAGGAGAGGGAGAGAATTCCCCCTAGAGCATCTGTAGAGAGAGATGCTTTGCTGACACCTGGATATCAGACTTCTGGCCTCTAGAACTGTGAGATAGTACATTTCTATTGTGTTAAGCCTCCAAGTTTGTGGTAACCTGTTACAGTAAGCAAGGAGGCTAATATAGCATGCATTAAACCTTTTCTAGGCTTCAGCAGTTTACTGCACAAACCTAAACATTTTCAAAAGGTCCCAACATCCCACCATACATTAAAGACCAAGGCACAAGACTACCTTCCTTGGCAGTACCAAAACATTATCCACATGGACATTTTCTTCCCCAAAATGTCTGCTCCTTTCTTTTTCTTTCTCAGTGTTCCCAGGTAATGCACCAAATGTTAGGGTCTTTTAATGACCTTCCAGCAAGTGCAATGCCTTAATTCCATCTAGGTTTGGAATAAATTAGGAAATAAGATTAAAGAGGAAAGATGAGGTCAGAATATTCCTGTTACTGTTGACAACCCTGGCTTGAGAATCCAGTTTGAATGAAATGATCCCATAACTGAACTCCAGCATTGGGCAGATTTACTAACTAGTAATACACAGAATGAGAGAAACAGAAGACACCACTCACACTCTCAAGGCAGAGAACAGAATTAGTCAAGGCAAGCATGCCCACTTAATTGTTTTCAAGCTTTCTATATAAGTCACTTGATCACTCTGGGGCCGAGTCAGGAAAGAAGCAGGGCCGACATGACCCTAACAGCTCTCGTGACAGGACTGAGACATCAGGAAGAGGAAAGGAACATTCCCTCACTCCCCACCACCACCACCCCCAGCAGTAAAAAATGATCATCTACGTTTCCAACGTAAAACAAATCACAAACTACGCTAACTCTGGTTTACTCTTAGTATACCAACAGCTAATCAGGAGCCTTGTGCAAAAACATCTTGATTCATTGCTAATAAAACTCTTTAGAAGCAGACCCCTCCACATGCCTCAAAGGGAACACGCAGACCTGGATGCTTCAGGATTTTCTCACCAAAAACCCACACAACTTCTTTACTATTCCAGCCAAGTACGGCCTAGCCCTACCCTCACACCTGTTTTTCTCGGTTTAGTAATAAAGGAACATAGATGGAAATAAAGAAGAGATATCAGGTAGAAATATATAAAATACTGGGAAAAATATTATAAGTGGAGTCAAGTACCACCACCATTTACTAGAAATGAACTTTCAGCACCAACATTAATATTTTTTCCTGTTATATCTGTAAAGTGATAATAAGTAATGTGTACATAACAATTTTTAATTTATTCAAATCTCATTTTTATAACTACTTCACAACAAGTAACATGCTAAGGCAACATCAGTAGATGAAAAAAGGTAGTCCCTGGCCCCAAGGAATGTTGCCCAGGAGAACACAGAGATACACAAAAAATACAACTATAATACAGTGAAGCGAGTGCAGCAATCAGGCATGCAGAAGTGCAGGGGTAGTGAAAAGGAGCGTGTGATCACAACACTAAAAAGAAGACTGCACAAAAGACATAATATGTAAATTGAGTTTTGAAAAATGAAGTGGGTTTTCCAGTTGCCCCATAGGGAGAAAGGAATTCCTGGAGGAGGGAAAAGCGTAATTCAAGACAGTGAATTGTTCATATAATCCAGAAGTGAAGTAGGCAATGGAAGGAGAAACGACTGGACACAGGCGTCATGAATACTTGTGTGTCTGCATTCTAGCAAGTCCATTCTAAAGGAAACTCTGAGGATCAACTTGGGGGTGGGGAACGGCGGGGACAGAACTAGTCATTCCTGCAAGAAACACCGGAACCAGTTTCTACCAACTCACCAAATAAACGACTTCAAAGGCAACGTGGTATCACAGAAAGGGCTTGTTTTTTTGTTTCTTTGTTTTTAGTTCTTTAGGCCTCACTTAAAATTCTGATTCCACAGTGCACTTGCTTTGGGATCTCGAACAACACTCATAACCTCTGCAAGTTTCAGTATAGTAAGTTTATGTGATTACCTTCATCTGTAATATCCCTGTGTTGCAATCTTAGTGGAAACTCAAGTTCAGGTCAAAGACTAATTTCTCTGTGACTTCTCCTCTGAATTGATTCAAAAGCCGTCTCTCCCGTCCTCATCTGGCTTCTCTTATGGAATCTCATAAGAACTTCTATGACCTCTTTGGTTTTTTTTAGTTGTAGTTGTCTGTTTGTTTGTTTTTAATTGAAGTATAGTTGATTTACAATGTCATGTTAGTTTCAGGGGTACAGCACAGTGACTCCTTTTCAGATCCTTTTCCCTTATAAGTTATTACAAAATATTGAGCACAGTTCCCTGTGCCATAGAGGAGATCCTTGTTGTATCTAATCTATGCCTTCTTTGAATGACTGTAGCACTTGCTGTCTGTGTCATTTTTATGTCTGTTGTTGCTTTGTGACTGAAAATGAAAATTTTCTATATGTTCATGTCCTGGCCGTTACTTTAAAATGTGTTCATTGATCTATTTCATGTTTATTGACTACATCTTAGACACTGTGTTAGCTGCTGGTTCTAGATGTTAGTAAAAATATAGACCTTCCTGCTCAAAAGGTCACACCCACAGTATGTGTGGGGGAAAAAAAAAAAGAACAACCTATGTCTCAAATAGCTTTGTACTTCCCAAAGAGAACACGCCTAGTAGGTACAATAAATACATGTATCATACGTAAATGTATAAATAGTTAATGGGATTAAAAACTTGAGATAACTGCTTTTCTATTCTGAGGAAATGATGATTATATTTCACCAGGAGCTCAATACCACTCTGAGAATGAGGGCTTAACCCCCACCCTGACTCACTGCATCGCTTTCGTATATGAAAATATACAAGTGTGTACATACGCTCTAGAAAAAGGCTTATCTGGCATGAATTTCAGATGGCAAGAAGAAAACTTCAAGAGGTTCAGAGAAGCATCCAGAAGCTCAGATGATTGTCTGGCACTAATACAACTTGCTTGACAGGAAAACAGAGCTGTAAATCTCACAAAATTAGATGATCTTCTAAGAATTTCAAAACCTCCTGCTATTAATTGGAAATCCTAGAAGAAGAGCTTCTTTTAAACTATACTGATAATATGCTTTACAGCTTAATATTCAGCAGCCTATGTTTTTGGCTAAGTGAGCTTCAGGAAAGAAGGAAACTTGTGGTTTAGTTCCATTTACTTTGGAACCTCTGGTCAAAACACCTACTTCTGTGCTCCATCGTCTTATCATCTGTAAAATGGAGGCAACTCTAAGAAAACACGGTTACAGAGATGTTGCACAGCTTCATGTGTCACTGTCTTCATTTGTTTCAGAAAACCAATAACATCTAAGCTACTCCTGCAAAGACTGCAATGTTATTTGGGGTCATCTAGTGCAGCTCTTTCAAAGTAAAGAATAGGAAAGGGGCCTAGAATAACCATAATTTTCCCAAGAGGACACAATTATTTTATGGTAAATCTGGGACAAGAACCCTGATCTCTTCGATCCCATTCCATTGTTCTTTCATTGGGTTCTGAACAACCCAGAGAAAGAAAGAGAAATAAAACTCCTGTGTGCTACGTCACTGGTACAGGACTTGGCAAGATTGGAATTGGAGCACTACATATTAAGAGGTAACTGGGAAATTCTCCAAACTAATTGAGATATATACCAGGTACATAGAAAACAGTATGTTTTCTGAAGATGATTCTGTGGAAGGAACATAACTGGTAACTGAAGGTGTGTGTGTGTGCTGCAGTTCCAAACAGGATGGGTGACTTCTTGTTTTCTGACACCTTGAAGACTCCACCCCAACATACACATTAAAATAAAATTAACATTTGAACTGGGTCACATTTAATTCTGCATGCTCTTGTAAGTCAGCAAAATATTCCACATATCATTTAAGTTGTCACTTACTTTCTAACTTGATTTTTAATTTCTAAAAGCCTTTCCAAACACAAAATAGAGGCTGGAAAATGGTATGTGGGAAGCTGCAGAGATGAAATAAGCTTATTTCATTTGGCATAAAGATGAATATCCAAACAAATTCTTCATAGCTGAAAGTGTCCAAATCTACTATCTTCGTTTTGTAGTCAAGGCTTCCGGAAAAATATGCTAACGGATTCCTAATTACCCAAATGCCCCATATCTGTTTCAGTAAGTATCATTATATATTATGGAAATTTTCCTCAGTGACAGAGAAAGACATCCTGGCTGAACATCCCCCTGCCCATGACAGAGATGATGGTCTCAAGCTATCTTGAAGGCGTTGGAGCGCACTTTATCTGTTTCTAATATCAATGGAGGACAAAACTTAATATTCTGTTTCCTCTGTATTTGTTACATCACTTCTTCCCTTCATTTAAATGGATGGCCCATAATTGAGTTGGCAGTGTGTTTATCATTGGAAACTGAACAAATTTTTGTTGGTTTTATTAATGTCATAGGTTTCTAGGGAGGGTCTAGTCAAAAACTAAGTCTAGTTTCACAGTTACAAATAAATTATGATGTAACTTTGAATAAATTAAGCTCATCAGAAAGGAAGGATACTGAGAGTTGCTACTACCCCTTCCTTGAGGGGCTCTTGTAAAGCACTAAATAAGTAACAGAGGTGTATATGTATGCATATATTTTCAATGATACTTGTACACACTTAAAAAGAACTCTACAGAATGCATTATAAAAATCTTGATGCTGTGTGTCCCTAGTTCCCAGCTCTCTCATTAAAACTACTTACATTAACAAAATCTTATCTACTAGGATAGCTATCAGACTACTTCAAATACTACTTCTTGCAGTACCCTGTCCCAACCATTTGCCTTCCTCTTCTCATTACTCCTCATTTCAGAAACCCCGGAGATTTGTTCATTAATTTATGAACGTATTTATTCATTCAGCCAAGAAAATTTATTGATCCCTTACCAAGTTTCAGGTACCATTCTTCAGTATGTTTTATAGGCATGTTCAGGAAACACAGCAGTGATTAACAGAGATGACTATACCCTCTCTTGAGCTGAGGGTGGAAGACAAAAGTAAATAAGCAAATATAAAATCGTAAGTATAAGTAGTAAATAAAAATTAAATAAATGGATAGAATAGTATATCCGGTAAGTGCTGGAGAAAAACAGCAAGCAAGGAAGGGAGATGGAGATTGTTAGCTGGTGGGGGAGACTGCGACCTGAAACTAAGTGATCAATGTCAGCTTTATGGGGAAGATAAAATTTAAGAGGGAACTTAAGGCTGTGGGAGGGAGTAAGGTGCATACCTGGGAAATGAATAGTACACGTAGAGAGAACAGTCAGATGGAAAGGCAATGAGGCAAGAGTGGGCCTGGAGTATCCAAGGAGCAGAAAGGATGTCAGTGTGTGGAAAACAGAGGGAGCAAAGTGGAGAAGAGAAGGAAACAGTCAGAGAGGAAACAGAGGCCCAGATTGCTAGGGCTGTGGAGGCACTTTGAGGACTTTGCTTTTCCTGTGAAGAAGCCACTGAAGAGACTTGAGTGACATGATCTGACTTATGTTTTAACAAGATCTCTCTGGAAGCCATGTTGATTAGAGACTGTAGGAGAGTAAGGACAAGCCCCAGAAGATCAATAGTTGATTCAAGAAGTGATTACTCAAACATGGTCCCCCTCCTCAGGGAGGACGCAGAGCAGGAATCGGCAAATAATGGCCACAAATCAAATCAGGGTCTCAGCCTGGATCTGTGGGACTGTGAGCTAATAATGGTTCTCACGTTTAGAAAGGTTGTTGAAGAAGAAAGAGGAGGAGAAGCTACAGAAACTGCATGTGGCCCACAAGCCTAAGATATTTAAAATCCAGAAAATGCTTTCCAACACCTGATGTAAGGTATCTGGCTGGTAGTAGGTCCTCAACAAAATTTGGAAGAGGAATACGTGAGTAAATTAATTCCTGAAAACATCGTAAAGTAATAGGTGTCAAGAAACTTTTATGCCTTCACCCTTAACCTTTACAAATGATGCCATTTCCATTGAGTTATTGAAAAATATAATGTGGCTTTCAAAACAATAAACCAGAAGGCATTTTCTCACATAAGCAAAGTCATAAACAACTGTCAGCTAAAGTTGAAATAGCAACAAATCAAATAATAACAAAAAACATTTTTATAGATTTTTAAACCTTACAAAGCATTTTCGTGTTCATTACCTAATTTAACCCTCAAATCAACTCAATGAGATAGTTATTAAATCCTTAGTGATTGCTCAAGAAAAGCTGCCATCTTGAGTGTTACATCTATTAATGCCAAGGTTGGGTTTTTTTCCATGGGAACACTGGATGCTAAAATCAACACGGAGTTTCAGCTCAAGATGGCAGACTAGGAAACATATTTACTTTGTGTTCCTCCTGAAACCATATTTAAATCAAAGTGTAGAAATACCAAAATTAATAAACCAATAAAAGCCAAGACATTGTGGAAGCCATCAACCACAGAAAGATTTCAACACATTTCGAGAAGGCAAACAATGAAATGGTGGAGCGATGAATAAAATAATTAAGAAAAGATTACCCTAAGTAGGGTCTGCACAAAGCCAGTCCGCTTTTGATGAGCTCTGGTTATAGTACAGGGCAGAGGAAAGAAGAGGGGCTGAAAACAAGGAGACAAAATTCACTTTAGGGAAAAAAGTTCATTTAATGAGCTCCAGGGAACACTCAGCCTACTGCCATACTAACTCATGAATTACAATGGATTGTTGGTAAGCAAGACAAGAACACAGGGAACAAACAAAACAAACAGAAATCAAGAGGTTGTTTCTTACTGAACTCTTCTCAAATGAGATCAAGGAATTATGGTTAAATGCCACAGCTGTAAATCATTTCTGCTCCTGGAGAGGTTAGAAAGGGCTTATAATAGTTACCCTTTTTTTCAGACAGAATTTAGGTCTGAGCAAAATCTTTTGTGTCCTCCAACCTCAAAGTTTATTGGGGATGGAAGTCCAAATTTGCTGTGACATACCATAAAAAGAATCTCATGAGCAGAGGGTCAAACTACTTTTGGAATATATGAATTATGCCCAGTGTTATTTTAAATAGATTTTAAACGAAAATATATAAATAAATTTTTACTGATCTGTATGATTCTGGGTTCTGAAACTTCTACATGTCACATGCCTGATATATAACACACAACGTCAGCCCCAGGAGAGAGAAAACACTCCAGTGAAGCAAGCCACAGAAACAAGATTCGAACAAGGTACAGTGATGTGTAGACCAGGATTTTTCAATTCTTTCCTGCCATGCTGAAGCTTCCAGCTCATGAAAAACAACACGTTTCCCTTGTCCTAGACACCCAAGGGTATGTCTCCTCTCTTGGGCATAAGAATCTCTACAGTTACATATGGATAGTAAAGAGTGGGCCCAGCTGGCACACTCACAATGACCAAATTGTGTTGATCGTACTTTAAACCAACACATCGCTCCATGATGAAGCTGCAATAAATGATATATTTGCTTTCTAGACACGAATGAGATGCCTTACTGGATATACTCCAGGAAGGCCAGAGAAACTGGCTTCTAATCCATACGGAATAATTCACTGGTGAATTTCTCTCAGGATAGCCCATGATTTATCTAGAATATAATCTGTACATATCTGGATCCTTCAAACTAGACCAAAGGGAAAATCTGGGCTGCGAGCCTCAATTAGAAATGTGGGGTGGTGCTATGCTGACAACTGGTGGTCCCTGACCTTTATCTTCTGAGACTAGAACCCAGTGTGTTGGATGACCAATACATGAATTGAACAAAAGAACACCTCCTACAGGGCAGTGTATGTGTTCACTGCAGGTATGGCACTCAGGGCTAAGTACCATAAGGACTACAAGAAAAAAAATATATAGTAACACATGAAGCATATACGATAAGGAGGCACCAGAGTCCAGAGCACGAGCTCTGGAATCACACAGGCTTGGTTCAAATCCCGGCTAAGCCACTACCATCTGTATTCCCTGAAGAACAGTGGAAGGTTTAAATGTTCTTTTACCAAATTTCGAAAAAGAAGTGAAGAAAGAACCTATCTGCCAGGAAGGGACATCGTGGCAGCACCCAGTGCAGCATCCAGTCGGGGCAGGGCTCTGCATCCCCTGCTCAGAAACCTTCACCACCTGGCTCATGGTGATGCTGGCAGCTCAGCAGCCCTGGAGAAGGCGCTCCTGTCTCCAGGCCTCTCAGAGAAGCTGGGGAGGTCCCCGGAGGAGGCGGGTCACAGCCTGGCAAGCTCTGGGTGCCTCCTGCACTCAGCTCTGAGCAGGTTCTGGCCTCTGGGCCCCTTGGCGGGGAAGGGCTGGCCGACACATACCCAGGGCTAAGGGGCCTGCAGAGCCGGTGCCAAGGCAGGGTGAGCTCTGGCGGAGAAGGCTTCCACATTGCTACAGTCTCTGCATGGTGGCCCATCCAGTGCCAAACACCTGCCACCCACAGTGAGAAGCCCCAGCCACTAGAAAGTCCAGAAGGGGTCAGGCTCGGGGTCCCGCCCTTTGCCCTTGGGCCGGGGTTTCTCCACAGGCTGGGCTTGCGTGCACCCCCACCCCACCCCCCACCCCACCCGCCCTTTCTCTGTGACAATACAGTGGACACATAACAAGCGCCAGACTGAGCCATCCAGCGTCCAGTGAGTGCTAGACCTCGAGAGGAGGTAGAAGCTAGGGAGAAGCTCTCCCAGTTTCACACTCTATTCTCGGATTGCTTGGCGTACAACCCGTTCTACAGGGGCAATTTACTTTGTAAGTTTCCTACCTGGCTCTGCCGCGCTGGTCCCGTTGCTGGCCCTGCTGTGGGGCCCCAGTGGGCTGTCACCTGCTGGTTTTGCCCTCCCGGGAGGCTGCCACATCCGACCAGGATCACCCCACTGCTCCAGCACCTGTCTTCTGCCCTGGTCGCAGGCTGTCCCACTGAGATCGAGTGCCTTCATCGTCTGGCTTTTACATTGCACCAAAAAGGCAGTATCCCATTCAGCAGGCCAGATACTCCCGTCTGCGGATTCTTCCCTTGGTGAACTGGAGGGACTCGCCAAAGAAGTCCGTGCTGTCTGCTCATAATTCCATGATGTTCAGCCACTGGGGAATCATCAAGGGTCCTCCACCGGGGAGCAAATTTACCCTCCTGCGTTCACCACCTGAGCAAGCTAGTCAAGGTTAGGAAGCCGGTAGCATCCAGTCGTCTCCCACTTCCTTGCCCAAAGGAGAGTGAGGTGAAGGTCCAAGAAGAGCCCCAAAGAGGCATGGCAAAGATGGAGGATCACACAAAGACCGAAGGAGAGGACGATCGGAAGGGCCACCGTAGCAATGGGGATCTAGGCCCCAGGAGACATCTAGGCCCCAGGAGACCCGTGGAGTCCTCACTTCCCTCGAGTGCGATCCTGAGCCTCTGGACCTCCTTCCTGAGCACCCAGAAGACAACTTGAGTGAGAACGCCCAGATGTCTCCAATGAGCTCCTCCTCAGAAAGCCATGTCATCCGCTCAGATGGAGATCCTGGAGATGTCCTGCCTCCTTGGAAGCCTGAATCCCATGCCATGGTGTTCTCTGCCCCAACCGCACGCTGCTTCCTGCTGCTGGAGAGACCAACAAAAGAAGTGCTGAGTGAAGACCACCAGCCCAGCTCGCCACGCTCACTGATGTCTGGGAAGGAGCTGCAGCGTGAAAAATCTTCAGACATCCCATCAAGAAGCTCCGCTTCCCTGGTATCTGCCAGCAGTAGGCCCTGCAAGCGGAACATTCCCCTGACGCTTTTTTTGCTGCTGCCGGGGCTGAGGTCAACCCTGCCACTGACATGGGATCAAGGTGAACTGCCCCCTGCTCCTAAGCTTCCGTGCTTAGCTCTTTCCAAAAACCCAGGCACCTTGGAGAAGAACACTGAGTGTCAGCGGATCAAGATCCTGAATAACATAAGGAAGGTCAAGGAAGACTGCAGTGCCCCTCAGCCTGCCCCTTCTCTCTCCCCACCCACCTCACAGACTGCAGACTCCCTGCCCCTGACCATTCACCCTTTGGAGGTCCCTGCTACTACCACCGACTCGGCCGACCTATATTCCAGGTCCCCCATCCTGTCTGTCCCTCCACCTTCCCCGACACCCAATATTGATCAGGAAACAAGAGACACAGTCCCTAAGTTGCCAGTCCTGCTGATTCTCTTCCTGCTTCAGCTTCTGATCCCATTTTGGAAATTCCACTAAAGAAGAATGAAGGCCCTTTTCATTCAGTCATAGCCACAAGACCTCTTACTTCTGACCTCCCCACACCTCCTAGCATCCCAGCTTTCTCCTTCCAGCCACCGTCCCGTGAAAAGGAACCCCCAACACCCATTTGTGTAGATTCTGCCCCTCCTTTACACTTACCTACCCTCTTCCAGTCCCTACCATCAATCCCCCTATTTTAACTGGGCAGCCTATGACTTCTATGGCAATCCCTTCCACCAGCATGGTCATGGCACCTGGAAGTCTGACCTTCCAGCCTACTGTAGATCCTGATGTCACTGACATGGACACTCCTGTCCTTCCCCAAGCTGTCACTTTTAGGTCTCCCCCAGGTTTCAGGGTGGAGCAGAGGCACCCTGCAGGGGTACCAGTGTCCATCACCCCACCTGTGCCGATGGTCCCCTGTGCCACCCCAAATTTCAACCATCCCTTTGGCCCTCAAACCAACCCTCAGCCCATATTTGGGACCTCTGATGGGCAGCAGAGAGCCTCTCTCCCTGGTGCTCCTGTTTTCCCCAGACCCCCATTTACGGCTTTGGCCGTCATCGGTGCTTCAGCAGGCAGCACCTCTGACACCGAAGCTATGGACCCCACACCTCCTTCTTAGGCTGTCATTCTCCAGTCTGACCCTGTCTCCAGGTAGGACCAATACCCATTTCACACGGCTGCTCCTAGTTCTGAGAACACACCACCCAGTGGTAGCAATGCCTTGACTCATTTTCCTGCAACGTCGGCCAACAGACAAACACTTGAAGCTTCTCTTGGACCCAGGTCTCCCGGCTCAGGCCACACTGGGGGCCAATGATGGGCAGAGGCCTAACGATTATTTTCTATTGGGAAACCCCGCAGCTCCAGCAGAAGGTAAAGTCCTAACCTCTCCCGCAGCCCAGCCACCGCGAGTCAGCATCATGCAGTCAGCTTTGCCAGCTTCCCTATTCGCCACCACCATCAACACGCAGCCGGCCTTTGGCGACAACCCAGGCATTCTCCCCAGGGCTGTATCCATTGCTACTGGCTTTGGAGTTGCCACCAGGATGCCCAGTACTGGGGACAGTAGCTCGCTCTTTGCCAATACCACACCGGGCCCACTGTTCATGGGACCTGCAGCCCCTACGGCCAGTGCGAGCCTTGGAGTCAGTGTGTCAGCCCCAGGTCTCACTCATTCAGAGGCATCCAGACCACTTAACTTTGGGGCAGAACTAAGTGGAGCACCCAGCACCGCTTCTGTTCCTACTTTGGGCCAGACAACCTGCCATCTACCTACCACGGCAAGGCTGCTGCAGTAGGAGGGACAGGCACCATCTCAGCATTTGGGAACATACCTGATTCCACCTTAAATACAAATACATGGGATTTGGATACAGGTGGTACGGTGACGGCAGGGGACACCACCATCCCCACGATTCGAGGCCACTTACCATTACTGCACCCAGGGCCCATCTGGACATAGAAAACCTACATTTAGAAGTTCCACCACCAAGGAGAAGAAATCTCTGTCAAGGGACATGTCAGTTTCCACCTTCCATCAGAGCTCCCCACATCTGCTGGAGCTGCAAGTGTGGGTACCACCCATGGGCTTCAACACACTTCTAGTTCTACCTTATTTCCAAACACAAGGGGCCCACATGCCTACGATGCAGGTGGTGGTTGTATAGGATGGAACAACGTGATTCTCATGATTGGAGGACCTGGTATTCCCACTTACAACTGGGACCCACCTGGCCAATACCCAGGTGGTACAGATGGAGGGAACAGCATCTCACTGGTGCTGGGAGGCCCTGTGTATTAGCTGCCATCAGACTTGGAACCCATCTGTGCAGAGAACGGGGGGTGGGGGGGGGGGCATGGGGGGCAGCACCATCCATATTTAGAGGGAACCTCTACTCTCAGGAAGAACACTGGGGCACCCAAGTCAGGACACCCCCTGACCTAGACGAGCCAGCACTGTGTCTGGAGGCTCCCGGTCAGGGCAGCTGTGCCTGTGCTCATAGGAGTCTGGCAGCCTCATAACCTGCCCAGGGCTTCATAGGAGCCACCAGGTAATTCTTCTCTTCTATGAAGAAACTCAACAAATGAAGAGCAGATCTTATTCTGCAAACTGTGTGTAACCATGAATGGACTTCGCCTCACTGGAAAGCGGTTCGGCCCCTTTAAGGGAAACTTGACCTCCTCTCTTCCTACAGCAAGCCGCAGGACCACATCTCAGGGGTGTGCAAGAGTGTGTGTGTGTGTGGGGGGTGTGTGTGTGGTGTGTGTGTGAGTGTGTGTGTGGTGTGTGTGTGAGTGTGGTGTGTGTGGTGTGTGAGTGTGTGGGGGTGTGTGTGAGTGTGTGTGGTGTGTGTGTGTGTGTGTGTGTGGTGTGTGTGTGAGTGTGGTGTGTGGTGTGTGAGTGTGTGGGGGTGTGTGTGAGTGTGTGTGTGGTGTGTGTGTGTGTGTGTGTGGTGTGTGGGTGTGTGGGTGTGAGTGTGTGTGGTGTGTGGTGTGTGTGTGTGTGTGGTGTGTGTGTGCATGTGTGTGTGTGTGTGTGTGTTGGAGGGTGAGGAGCATATGAGTCTACTTCAGAACTACACCAGACTTGAGAAGTTCCAGTTAGGAGAATGGAAGAGAGCTGCCTGTACCATCCATTGTGCCATCCCTGGCTTGACTGTTAGCTTGGCCGACCCAAGCCCCCAGCCAGTTTTGCCTAGACTTGGAACTGGCAGGATGCCCACTGCTGCTTTCAGATGCTTCCTCTCCCCCTATGCATTTGCCTCAATGGGCCTTTCTCTTTCCCAGCTTTATGTATATATATACATATACATAAATATATATACATATATATATACACACACATATATATACGTCAATAAAACCTTGTTCGTATTAATCTGCTTCTGTTTATGTGTCTTTACTCACTGACTCAGCTGTAGAGGAAGAACTGACATATGTGAGTGGTGATGTGTGAGCCAGACTTAAGGCCCCCAAATTCTTTGTCCCAGTGACTGGGATGTGGAATTAGGCACACGTTATGGCTGCATGTGCTGAGTCCTGAAATCTGTTCTCAGTGTAACGAGTGACAATCAGGAGGAACGAAGGTCTAGAGGAGGGAGAGATGGGGTGACTCACCCTGGCTTCTCTCTATGTGTCTCTGTCCCCTCACCACTCGGACCACACTGGAGGCTAGAGAATCCCTGATGTGTGATAAGGAACCACATTTTATGATTTTAGTTTTTGAAAATGTTTAAATGTCTTTTGGGGCATCTTTTTATTCAATTCAGACTTAGGCCAGTCAGCGTCATACATTCCCACTCCACCCGGAGAGGAGGGATTTGGCATCCAGGTTCATGTGTCTGGAGAAACAAAGGAAGAGTTCATACCTGCTCTGTAATTATTGAAAATTTAAGTTTACCTCAAATTTACCATGCTGCTTAAAATAGCAGAAAACACCCTCTTTAAGAACTGGCTTGGCTCTGAGCTAAACCGCTAAAATATCAAATCACAAGAGTTATAATTGTGCCCACTTCAGGCTGACCCTAGAGTTCTGCTGGGCCTTCAGTAGGTTGAATAATGGCAAAATTCCTGAGTCTGTGCAGCCTATCTTCCAGTTGGAGAGGAGAACAGAAACCCATGTACACTATCTGGTAGGTCAGCCGGTAATAAATGCTATGGAGATTAAGCAGTATATGGTGAGGTGAGATTGTGGGCAGAGAGAAGAAAGGGTTTCAACTTAAACGGTAGACAGGATAAGTCTTACTGGAAAGGTGGAATTTGAACAGTCTAGAGGGAGGCAGATGAGTCACACATCTGAGGGAAAAGCATTCCATCCAGATCATGGGAATAACCTCTGCAAGGCCCAGAGGAAGGATGCCAGTGTCCTCAGGGAAGAGTTAGTAAATAATGTGGCTGGAATAGAGTCAGCAAGTGGGAGGGGGGGAAGGGGGAAAGGAGGACAGAGAAGATGTGTGTTGAATTCCCTGCATCACCATGTATTGACTGTGTGATCACAAAAAGTTAATTCAACCTTCAAGGGTTTCAGTGAACTCAGTGCTTTTTCTATGGCCTAGTTGTCTCTCAAGAGTTTTGGAAGGATAAAATAATGTAGGGAAGTGACTTATAAGCCATTGTTATTATTCTATACATAAGGATAGATGGATAGACAGGTAGATATAGATAGACAGATAGATAAGACAGACAACATACTTCTATGACAGATGGACATACTGCACGTATATGTATGCTTAATGAATTTCTTCAAATGCTTTCACTTGACAATTCAAATAGAGATCCCCTCTTTAAAGGGACCATAAAAGTGCTTACTTTTATGAAGTACTCACATGGAAAAATATAACTCAGCCTAAAAATGCACAGCACTGAGCCTAGTGTAACATTTATGAGATTAGACCTGTAAAAACAAAGAACACCATCACAGTGAAGCTTCCAGACTCCTCCAGGCACCCAGCCGACTGACTTATTTACTTTAAGTTGTTATGGTTCCAGAGGATCAAAACTCCTGCTCCTGAAGCTTTTTTGTTGTTTTTTTTTAGATTCCATATATACGTGTTAGCATATGGTATTTGTTTTTCTCTTTCTGACTTACTTCACTCTGTATGACAGACTCTAGGTCCATCCACCTCACTACAAATAACTCAATTTCGTTTCTTTTTATGGCTGAGTAATATTCCATTGTATATATGTGCCACATCTTCTTTATCCATTCATCTGTTAATGGACACTTAGGTTGCTTCCATGTCCTGCCTATTGTAACTAGAGCCGCAATGAACATTGTGGTACATGACTCTTTTTGAATTATGGTTTTCTCAGGGTATATGCCCAGTAGTGGGATTGCTGGGGCAGGACAGGAATAAAGACGCAGATGTAGAGAATGGACTTCAGGACATGGGGAGGGGGAAGGGGAAGCTGGGACGAAGTGAGAGAGTGGCATGGACATATATACACTCCCAAATGCAAAACAGATAGCTAGTGGGAAGCAGCCGCATAGCACAGGGAGATCAGCTCGGTGCTTTGTGACCACCTAGAGGGGTGGGATAGGGAGGGTGGGAGGGAGGGAGATGCAAGAGGGAGGAGATACGGGGATATATGTATATGTATAGCTGATTCACTTTGTTATACAGCAGAAAGTACCACACCATTGTAAAGCAATTATACTCCAATAAAAATGTTTAAACAAAAGTCAAAAAAAAAAAAAAAAAAAACCTCCGGCTCCCGGGCTTCAGAGAATCTCCTGCCCTTTCTAGTCAGAACTGCCTCCCAGAAGCAGGGCTGAAATCCAGTCTGCTTCTAATAGTTCCACACCTGCTCTCTGTGGTGCCTGGCAATACTACCAGGGACAATTTTTTAATTTTAAAAGTTTATACTTCTTGGCTTTTTGTTTTTGAAAAATGGCCTTCAAAGCTGAAAGGCACGATCCTGATAAGGGAAGCATTTAACAAATGTGTGAGAGATTTAAACATAATTTTAAATTTCACATTTTGATGCATTTACACAGTTGAAGCTATTTCTAAATAAAGAAAAATATTCTTTTCTTTTTTATGAAAATAATACATGAACATGAGAGCAACTCAAATAATACTGAAATTCAACCCTTCTAACCCCTGTTCCCCTCTCCAGAGACAGCTTTTTGCTACCTCAATGTTACCCCCATAATTCTAAACATTACGTGTATCCTGCTCTACCCCTTTTAGATAAATTTTAACACCCTAACATGAAGAAGGAAGCTAAACTCCTACCCCCACTACTACTCACCCCTGTTCTTTTTCAATACATCATATTCATTTCATTACTCACGCTGCTTCTCTTTTGTAACTTCATGTAGTTTTGCTAGCTTTACTGATGGGAGAAGTGGCAGCATAGGAGCTAAAAGCACTGGTTCTGGACATGGACCACCTGGCTCAGAAGCTTTGTTCCTCCACTAGATAGCTCTGCAATCCTGAGTAATTTATATAACCTTCCTGGGCCTCTGTTTCCTCACCTGGAAACGAGGAAATGGACGATCCCCATCGCATGAGTTGCTCAGGATGATGCAAATAATAATTAGGCATTTGCAGCCTTTAGTATCCGACACGCAGAAGCTCTCAAGAAATATTAGCTATAGTATATAGCTATAGTATCAACTTTCTTATCGTATCAACTTTCACCCTAATCTCATAATTTTCTTTCTGCATGAGACTATTTGTGCACCCACAGTTCTGTCTTTCCTCTCCCCTTGTACAACTCACCTCCTGTCAATACCACGTTTGTTTCGTTTGTCAGTGCTGATGACATTTACATTTTCTTATGCAATCACAGCAAAGTGTCCTGTGTTTTACCTACAGGTTGACACTAAGGGTGGAAAACCAAGAAGTCATATTAACTATTTAAGTTTTGCTCAGTCCTGGGGACAAGAGTATGGTAGGATTGTATTTTCTTCTCTCTAGGTATGACGCCCCTACTTCTGTCTTTACTATCAATTATTTAAACTCATGCTATATGTTAGTTTGCTTTATACTTCAACTATTATCTTCTCACAAGATTTCATTACTTTTCCTAAAATTTGACCCACCTTCTTCTGTTTTTCTCCCTGCATTATTTGCCCATAATAAATTATTTTTAAAATTTTCAAATTCAGTATTGTTTCCTTGGCTGGATCCAATCCTTTGCCAGAACGCTTGTCCCTCCCCTACTCAGTTTGGAAGCTGTAAGACCAAAGTAAGGATAAGATCCTAAAAGAAAGGGGACCGAATTGCTTTTAGGCTAGGCCGGAAATAATGACTAATTATGGAAAGTGCATAATTCTGGCCCCATCACACTAATTTCCCTGCTTTGTGGGAGAGCTAACAAACTCGATTTCAGCCGGCACTCCAGGTTATTCTGAGGCAGGTAATCCTTATTCCATATTGAGCCAAATACTGCTCTAGGCCTTCAGTGAGATCTCTCCAAGGGGGGCCTCACTCTGATTAGTAATAAGCAGGGTGTTTTCCCTGCATATGTCTCTCAAGAATTAGAAGGTGGCTTGGGGAAGATTTGAGAATTTCAGACTCATGGATACATGTCTTTCTTGTCCTAAATATTTTCTTTTTAGGGATCTAGAAACAGCCCTTGAGTGTTATGAGACTGCCCAGGCCCTCCCTGAGCCAGTCACTGCCGTGAACCCAGGGTGATATGATGTAGTGAGGCTGCCTGACTAGCAGTTCATACTTTACCTGAGACAGAGCTAGGCGTGGTCCTCTCAGCAGTCCCAGGACCGGAACTTTCTCTAATTCTTGAGAGACATATGCAGGGAAAACACCCTGCTTGTTACTAACCAGAGTTTGGGCCTGAAGTGCCATACAAAATGTTTAATCTTACAAGATACGTGAGGCCCTTGGTGAGATCTCACTGAAGGCCTAGACCAGTATTTGGCTCAATATGGAATAAGGACTACCTGCCTCAGAATTACCTGGAGTACTGGTTGAAATCCAGATGGTTCTCAGATGCCCCTCCCAGGTAGGAAAACTGAGGCTCGGAGAATCCCACAGGTGCTAAGTGTTAGAGCCGTAATAGGGATCTCCTGGATTAGTCCAAGGCTGAGGGGCTGGGAGAGACAGAAAAACCAAACCCAACAAAACCACTCTTGAAAAGTTGTCTCTCTGAGGCAAAGAGTACTTTTGTCTTAAATTCATGCTAAGTTGGAGATCAGAGACTTTCTTAGAAGTAGGTTTTCAGAAGATGGAGGACAAATGCAAGTTTATGTCTATAGATATGGGGATTGGTTGGGGTTGGGGGGGACATTGAGATAAAGGGTTCAAAACATGAGCTCCGTCAATTTCTAGTTTGCTACAGGACTCGCCCAGGCTATTGTATAGAAACTTGGAAACACTGACTGTGGTGAAATATCTAAGCTAGCCACGTGGACAATCGCTCAAAATACTTTTCAGTTTCCTTGAAACACGATTTTATTGATTTCACCAAATAAATATCTCAAAGTTATGACAGAAAGTTGAGTAAGTTACATGCTTGGAATTGCATTTATTATTACTTACAAGCACAATTGTAGTGCTAAGACTATAACAAGTACTATTCTAAGTGCTTAGTAAATATTAACTCACTTAATCCTCATAATGGCAACACTATAGGTAGGTATTATACATAATATTCGCCTTTTTGGGCGGAAACTGAGGCCCAGAGAGGTTGAATAGCTTGTCTAATGTCCCACAATAAGTAGGTGGCAAAAACCCAGGATTAAAACCAGACCGTCTAGACTTTCATCACTTTGCTGTGTCACCATATTATAAGTTGTGTTTAGAGAAGGAACTAAGTTGACAAGACTCTGAACTAAAAGGAGAAGGGAGAAATGAGAAAATGAGTGATCCTAGAAACTAGAGAGGATTTCGGCTCAGAAATTTCTGGTGATGAGACCTGGAAGAACAAGAACTTGGTTGGAGTATTAACTTGGGGTAGTATCTGAATCCACCGAGAAATGGTTTTGTTTTCTTTAAAATTTAGAAAGGCCAGTTGGATGAAGATTAATGAAAAAAAAAAAAAAAGTAGAAAGGAAAAGAGGAAGGTGCCTGAAGTGAGACATAACCTCTTCCCTGTAAGTACTAGGGGTGGGCGTCCTGTCGGAAAGGATGGAGCTCTCTCTACAGGTTTGTCACCAGGATGAACAAGGAGAAACATGGCAACCATTGTACTGGTTTTGATGATCCCTCAAAACCAAGGCTTCAGTTTCCAAGAACGACATACGGTAGCATACCTACCGTGTGTCAGACATGCCACTAACGGTGTTTCCAGTCACACATTTTAATTGGAGAAATAGTTCCTATGAGGTACGCATTAGTTCCCTATGGCTGCTGTAACAAATTACTACAAATGTGCTTGCTTAAAACAAAATACACTTATTTTCTTATGGTACTGGAAGACAGAGGTCCAAAACCAGTTTCCCTGGGCTGGAACCAGGAGTTGACAAGGCCGTCCATTCACCTTCTAGAGGCTCTAAGGGAGAATCTGCTTCCTTGCCAACACTCCTTGACTTCTGGCCATATCAATCCAACCCCAACTTCATCATCACATTCTCTTTGGAGTAAAAACTCCCTCTACCTCTCTCTTCTGAGAACACCAGTGGTTACATTTGGGCCCATCCAGGTAATCCAGGAGAATCTCCCCATCTCAAGACCCTTACTTTAAATCCATTGGCAAAGTCCCTTCTGCCATTTAAGGTGACATTCACAGGTTCTGGGGATTAAAATGTGGACATTTGGGGGCAAAGGTATTATTCAGTCTACTACAAGGTAGATACTATTATCTTTCTCAGATGCAGGAAATGAAATTTAGGCAAGTAATTTGTCTCAGGTCTACAATTTCCAGAGTAGAGATTTAAATTCTGGCAGTGAAACTTTAGGACACACTCTAAACAACTTTAATCTGTGTCCTTAACTACTGCATAATCCTTGGTTAAGAGTCACACTTAGGTATCAAGACCCAACTGAATAAAACACTACGTACTGTCTCCTCTTTCACTTTGTTTGCCTCGTGTATTTATGACTCTTGCCCAGAGCAGAAGAGTTTAGAAAATTGTTATGCAGGTTTACTAAGAGAAAGCATTTACTGTTTGATGTGTGCTGAGTAACGAAAGGTTTTTTAACATAGAATATGCCATCAAGGAGTGTTATCACCATTTTACATATTTAAACAACCAGACAACAGCACGAAAAGCTACAGATGCAAAGGTGTCAGGGACATGTCTAAAGGCAACCTGCCAGAAAAAGGGCTGGTACCAGATGCCAGATGCCCAGGCCTGAATTCATCCTATCCAGTCCTGATTAAGCACCTGTTCAGAGGGATTGTGGCTCATCACCCAACACCTGAGTCTTTATACCGCAGCTTCAAGATGGAAATTAGCCGAGGGATCACAGATATTGTACTAATTACTAATTCATAATCTGCTATCCCCATCCTTTCTGGGAGAGAACTTGGCACATCTAAAATCGTTTTCTGCTTGAGAAAGAGCAGAGCAGCCTTTGCTCCTCTGGCTGTGACCTACTGTGCTTTGCAAAGGTGATTTGGCAAGTGCAGCTGCAAACCCATCTCCAGTATCACACATCTATGGAAAATTCCAGTCAGGTTTTAGACCCAGGCACAGTACATTTTTCTGAGGATCAGTAATGATTTGCTGAGGATCAGTAATGCTCTCCGTATGCTGGCTGACAAGGGCATGATCTCTGCGCTTATTATACTCCATTTGTCAGCTCCTCTCTGACACAGTTGTCCATGGGATTCCTTAGGAATATTTGAGGTATTTAGGCACAATTTCAGGAGCTGCTCCTGCCTGTATCCTCTTATTTCTTAATCAACATTTCCCAGTCGAGACTATAAATAATTCAACTTGGGTGGGTTATCAGAGGCATTCTTCCCTACTTTACTCCATTTGAATCTCTGTGCTCTTTAAGTTTCACATACGTGGCATCACATATTTCCCATCATCGCTATTTTCAACAGTCAGGGCTACAAAGGTAATTGGCAAGTTCATTAGCCTTTCCATTTCTTTCCCTCTTGATTGTTTAAGAGTGATTTGCTAAAGACCGTGGGTTTCGATGTTTTGCAAAGCTCAGTGGTACAGACAATATTGGGACTCTGCCCTGGAAAAAGAGAGATTGTTCTCCTTCTCTTATAGAACAGAAAAGAGATTCATCTATCACAGAGTTACTCAAGGTTTCTCCACTTGCATTGCCAAGGATCTGGCTAAGACTGGTAATACTCCACATCTTCTGTTGGAAGGTACTTTGCCTTCCATAAAATTAAATCCACACCATATGAGAACTTTAGTCTAACCTCTCATCTATTGATTAATGAGGTCTGACTCATTGAGATTTCCCCTCCTCATACTATTGTGAAGAAAAGGAATTGTTGGCCAAATCCATGGTCAAATGTTTATATTATGTTTCCTAGTTTGTCAGTTATCTTTATGTTTGGGTTCCCTTTTACTGTGCAGAATTCTTTAATTTTTATGAAGTCAAATCAACTCTTTTTCTTTATGATATCTCAGATTCATGTTCTGCTTAGGGACAGATTTCCTCATAACAAGAATATGATTTCTTATCCTATTTTACATTCTTCTAGGTATTTGTTTCTTGCAATGGAATATTGCCAAATGTATGCTATACATGCAGTCCTCGCTCTGAACAGTTTGCCCATGCATGAATTTCAGTCACCATGATTTAGTTAAACAATCCCAGGACGCCAACAAAACAATCAAATTTCAGTTACTGCCACATTAACTGTGAGGAAGGGCATAAAGTACAAACTTCACACCTAGTTCTTAAGTCCACAAATCACCCTGGATATAACAGATGTGTATCATGATTGGTGAACAATCAGGTCCCTTCTTTCGAAGTCTGTAGGTGCTTGGTCACTGTGCATGTTATTCAGTTCACATACAGACAGCAAGATCCATGTATTGCTTATAATTGAACCGTTTAATCTTCAAGTATTTTGGAATTTTCCAGCTTTGTTTTTGTTACTGATTTCCAGTTTGACCTCACTGTGGTCTGAGAACAGACTTTATATGATTTCTGATGTTTTAAACTTGTTAGAGTGTGTTTTATGGCCCAGAATGTGGTCTGTCTTGGTGTATACTTCATGTGAGCTTGAGACAACATGTATTCTGCTGTTGTTGGATGAAGCAGTCTTTAGATGTTTATTATATCCATTTGGTCGAGAGTGTTGCTGAATTGAGCTATGTCTGTACTGATTTTCCGCCTGATGGATCTGTCCATTTATGATAGAGGGGTATAGAAATCTCCACCTATGATAGTGGATTTCTCGCTTTCTCCTTGCACTTCTATCAGTTTTTGTCTCACGAATTCTGATGCGTTGTTGTTAGGCACCTAAACGTTAAGAATTGTTATGTCTTCTTGGAGAACTGACCCCTTATCATTATGGAATGCCCCTCTTTGTGCCTGATAATTTTCTTTGCTCTTAACTCTGCTTTGTCTGAAACTGATACAGCTTCTCAAACTTTTTTTTTTTTTTTTTTTTGCGGTACGCGGGCCTCTCACTGCTGTGGCCTCTCCCATTGAGAAGCACTGGCTCCAGACGTGCAGGCCCAGCAGCCATGGCTCATGGGCCCAGCCGCTCCACAGCATGTGGGATCTTCCCAGGCCGGGGCACGAACCCGCGTCCCCTGCATCGGCAGGTGGACTCCCAACCACTGCGCCATCAGGGAGGCCCTCAAACTTTCTTTTAATTAGTGTTAGCATGATGTATCTTTCCCCAACCCTTACTTTTAAGCTATATGTGCCTTCATATTTAAAGTAGATTTCTTATATTTGGATCTTGTTTATCGATCCTCTGTGACAATCTCTGTCTTTTAATTGGTATATTTATACCATTGGTATTTAAAATGATTATTGATATCATTGGATTAATATCTACCGTATTTGTTACTGTTTCATATTTATTGCCATTGTTCTTTGTTCCTTTTTTATATTCCACGCTTTTTCTGCCATTTCTGGTTTTAATCAAGCATTTTATATGTTTCACTTTTCTCTTCCTTGAAAATCCAGACAGGATGCACTGGTGAAATTAACTGCAGTACATAGTCCTTTAGAGATGTGGTGTTATAGAAGCATTGCAGAGTCTTATGATTAGGTCTCAGTCTTAACAATGAGCATGTGCTCCTCAGCTATGAACATCACAAGTGCCTCTCAGTATTTTCCCTCCCCTTAGGTGAAACACAATGGCTGGAATGGGTCAGGGTAGGATATTTCCCTTCCCCCAGGTCAGTTAGGCTCTGACAAAACTCCATAGGTTAGGCCTCTGGTAAAACAGTTTCTCCTGAGGGCAGGCCTTACGAAGAATAGCAGAATGCTCTGGTGTATTTCAAAACTGCTCCTTTCATCCTCCCCCTGCCAGAATTCCAAGGGGAGTTTCCTTTGACCTTCACCTGGTAGTCACAACCTGGTAGAGCTCAAGAGACAAAACTTGCAAAAGGATAGGGGCTTCCCTGGAGTTTTTACCTCAGATCTTTCCACACAAACCTCCAGCAATCCGTCAAATAGAGTTCAGGTTTTCCTACCTCACTGTTGGTGTCCACAGAGATTTCTGCTCTTGGGTTTCTGTTCCAGTAGGTTGTTATTCTCTGTATCTGCTATCTGCCTCTCCAATTTTGGGCACGGTGATTTTTCCTGTGACCTCACTTCTCTAATGAATCTAAGAAGAATTGTTGATTTTTCAGTGTGTTCAGATATTTACCTGTTAGGACAGAGTGGCAACTTCCAAGCTCCTTCCATGCCGGACTCAAAACTAGACGTCTCGTAAGTTTTTTACAATGGAATAGAACATGTTAATTCTCAATATTTCTAATGTTTTTGGTTGTACTGTATTAACTAAATATAAAGATTACTAATTTTTTAAGTCTATCTATAACTTTATAACCAATAAGAAAGTTTCTAGTGTTCTGTCAGAAAGATTTTAAGGTCATGGAACAATAATATTTTCCCCATCGATCATTAAGATCAACTTTGCACAGTTCAGCTCGTTTGGTCATTGTTGTAGTTCCACAGTGAGGACAGCCTGTACTTTATTTACCCTATATTTTATTTCTCATATATACACGGGTTCCTATTCTGGTTTAATAATATACTGATGTACTGTTATAGCTTATTAGATTTTTTTCAAACTACTGAAACTTGGAGTGTGTTTTGATATTGGATACAGACATTTCTTTCCTCATTCCAACTTTATCCTACTTTAAAATATCTGCTTGATGGTGATAAATCCCTCTTGATCATAATGACTTTTTAAAAATATGTTGCTGGTATCTACTTGCTAATATTCGTTAGAACTTAAGATCTTAAAAGAAATGTGCTTCTAGTTACTTTTTGGGTAAATTTTCCATATCTGATTTTTGTATTAGGACTCTTCTAGCTTTTTTAATACATTGGAAAATAACGAATGTCTTTCTAAGGTGTATATCTTTGATTATATTTTCTAATTTCATAAAGCTACTTGTATTCTCTACTCAAAATATGAGTAAATATTGGCTGCATATAACTTATCAATAATCAGCCATTTTGTCCAGATTTTCAAATGTGTTGGTTAAAGCTAGCATAGTATTCTTTTGCAGTTAAAAAAATATTCTGTTTTATAGCTAGTCCCATCTCTATCATATTTGCCAAATATTGCTTATTTTATTGGTCTTTCTAAAGAACAA
Organism: Tursiops truncatus; assembly: GCF_011762595.2. Lineage (NCBI taxonomy): Eukaryota > Metazoa > Chordata > Mammalia > Artiodactyla > Delphinidae > Tursiops > Tursiops truncatus. The sequence continues at coordinate 75,648,838 of NC_047039.1, read as the reverse complement.
GCTTTTGGTTTTATTTGTCAAGTTTACTGCTTTTCTTCTCTATTTTTGACTTTTCTCTTCATTAATTTTGTCCCTCCACTCTTTTGGATATACCTTGTTCTTTTTCTATGCCTACTCCAATTCCTGTAGCTTTAAGAGCCATTTTCAACAACTCCACCAGCTCTGCCAGCTGTGTCATGGCCACTTCATCATATGCCATTAAAACTTAATCTCATACACTGGGTGAAGACTCAGCAGCCTTATTTTGTTTTCAAAATTGTTCTATGACCTTGGATCCTTCTTCTTCTTCTAAATTCGCATTATCATCAGAGAAAAGTCTAGTGGGCCTCATGCTGCTTATAAGGCTTGCCTTTCCTCCAGTTTCATAATAAAAGAAAAAACATTTCCCCCCTTTTTTTTTGATGTTGATCGAAAATTTAGCAACACTTCTTTGCACTGTATTCAAATCCCGAAATATAAGCAAGGCTTCGTGCACACAGGCTCATTGAAATGTCATAATTTTAAACTATGTATGACCTTGAACCTTTCCAAATACTTCATGGTCCCCCTTTCTTCCTAGGTGTCCAGAGTTTTTCATTCCTACAACATCTTTTACACATGGTCAATTTGTGTCATAAGCTCTTCCTCCCTCCCACTTCTGAGTATATATCCAAAGGAAACATCATCATTATTTGAAGAGATATCTGTACTCCCATGTTCACTGTAGCATTATTCACAACAGCCAAGGTATAAAAACAACCTAAGTGTCCACAGTAGATTAATGGATAAAGGAAATATGGTATATATATATGCAATGGAATATTATTCAACCTTAAAAAAGAAGAAAATCCTATCATTTAAGACAACATGGATAAAACTGGAGGACACTATGCTAAGTGAAATAAGACAAAGACAAATAGTGCATGATGTTACTTATATGTGGACTCTAAAAAAATAACTAAATAAACTCTTTCTTCCCTGGACATTTTCCTCAGCAGAATCTAGCAGCCTCTACTATGAGTCTCATCTTTTTTTTGTTGTTTGTACCAGATCACAACTCCAGAGAACCTATGTATTTACCGATGTATATCTAGATTATAGTTTACCATTGTTCTTTTTCTTTGTAATTCATTCCTTCCACTTCTGGCATCAGAACCTCATTTTTCCTTTGGAGAAGTCCTTGTGATTCAGGTAGGCTGTGTGTCTCCTCTCTAGGCTGTGTGACTTGGGCCTGGCTGGACATGGTATTTTATATATACTCCAGAGGTCTTATGTACTTATTTCTCTGTTTTTCATCATTTTCCCTCCAACTTTTAGTGTAGTTATTTTTTAATTGACATTTGTAATCCTTTCTTTTGTTTGACTAAAGTACTGTTCATCCGATCTTCTGAGTGCTTAACTTCAGCTTTTTTAATTCTAGAATTTTCCTTTGGTTGCATTTCACAGATAATTTTTGTTTAAATTGTATATGTTGTCCTTTTCTTAATACATTAATCATAATTTTAAATAATAGTTTCATTGACATGTAATTTACTTTCCGTATTATTTAAAGTGTACAATTTAATGTGTTATGCATCTACCACCACAATCAATTTTAAAACTTTCATCCACCCCCCCAAAGAAAAAGAATCTATTATAAGTCACTCACTCCCCCACTTCTCCAAACCCTAGGCAGCCACTAATATATTTGTCTCTACGGATTTGCCTATTCTCGACATTGCATACAAATGGAATCATACAATTACTTAGCATGTTTTCAAGGTTCATCCATGTTGTAGCATGTATCAGTACTTGATTTCTTTTTATGGCTGAATAATATGCCATGGTGTGGATATTAACTGTGTTTCATTTATCCATTCACAGTAAATGGCCATTTGGGTTATTTCCACTTTGGGGCTATTATGAATAATGCTGCTGTGGTTGGATTTACGTGCAAGTTTTGTATGCAGGTCTAGATTTGTTTTTTAAATTAATAGACTATTTTGGAGCAGTTTCTGGTTTACAGAAAAATTAAGCAGAAAGGACAGAGTTCTCATACCTCCTTACCGCTCTACCCAGTTTCCCCTACTATTAACATCTTACATTAGTGTAATACATTTGTTATAATGAACCAATATTGATACATTATTACTAATGTCCATGCTTTACTTTAGACTTCACTCTTTGTTTTGTACATTATATGATTTTTGACAAATGTGCAATAACCTCTACCCACCATTACAGAACCATACACAGGAGTTTCTCTGCCTTTAAAATTTCAGGCTTCACGCATCCTTTTCTCCCTCTCCACAACCTCTGGGAACCACTGATCTTTTTATTGCCTCCACAGTTTTGCCTTTTCCTAAATGTCATATAGTTGGAATCATACAATATGCATGTAGCCTTTGCAGATTGGCTTTTTTTTCACTTAGCAATATGCCTTTAAGCTTCTCCCATGTCTTTTCATGGCTTCATAGCCTTTTCTCTTTATTGCTGAATGCTATTCCTTTGTATGGATATGCCATAATTTGTTTATCCATTGAAAAACATCTTGGTTGATTTCAAGTTTTAGCAAGTATGAAAGAAACTGTTACAAACATCCATGTGCAGGTTTTTATGCGGACATAACTTTTCAGTTCCTATGGGTAAATACCAAAGAGCATGATTACTAGATCACTGTGTGGTGAAAGTACGTTCAGTTTTGCCAGAAACTGCCAAGTATCCCGTTAGCAACAAATGAGAATTCCAGTTGTTCTGCATCGTCACCAACTTTGGTATTTCAGTTTTTGGATTTTAGCCACTTGAATAGGTGTGTAGTGGTACCTCATTATTGTTCTAATTTAAAATTCCCTGATGACATGGAATGTGTAGCATCTTTTCATCCGCTTATTTGCCATGTGTATATTTTCTTTGTTAAATCATAGTTGTTTTGCTTTTTTTTTAACCAATGCCTGCTAACTCTTGTCCTCCTGTGTCTATTTATATTGTGTGTGGGGTTTTTTTCTTCCTTTTTTTTTTTTTTTTGAGCTTTTGATCATTTAGTCTTTTTCCTTGTATGTCAAGTTATTTTTTATATTAAAATTGGGCTTAACTTATTTTAGGAAACTATAAAGACACCTCCACATTCTGGATGTTGTTATCTTTCTCTTGAAAAGATTTAGTTTTGCCCATGGCAGACAGTTACTATAGGGACTGGAAACCTTAGTCCATTCTCAGTTTGAGCTCATCCAAAGCTGTTTTTCAGTCTGTGTGAAGATTGGTCTATTTCCATCTTATCCTTGCTCTACAGGTGTTGCCCTTTGGGATTACCATGTGAAAGTTTGGATTCTCCCTATTCCCAAGTACCCTTGTATTTGTTAGGCTTTAAATGTAATGGTTCCCCCCGCCCTGTGAGACTAAGAATACGCTTAGCTTGTCATTCCATTAGTTTCTTTTAGCTTGAGCTCTTGCCGTTTGGCTTCTGTGTGTGGTTAGAGTCTTTTGAACTCCTTGGCTTTTCAGCTCCTAGGCTGTAAGATTTGAATCAGCAAATGCCCCAAGGAGAAAGGCTGCACCAAATGGCAAGCTTGCATCTGTTTCCCTTCTCTCCAGAACTTGGCCCACATGTCTTGGTGTCTCTCTAACATTCCTATACCGGCGAACAAATGTTTTCTTACTTTATCTAGGTTTTCTTAAATTTCTTTAGACTTCACCTGATCTTGTTATTATTGAACTATCATCTCAATTATCCCTAGGAAGAAAATTTACAATTTTATGTGTTATTTTTTTATTTTCTATATTAACCCAGTTTCTGTAGAGACCTTTTACCTGATTGTTCAGTCTAGTTCCTGTGTTACCAGTAAGATCGAGATAAGGTGGAGGCTAAGAATACTGGGGGGAAATCACTGATGAATATGATATGTTTCGTTCTTTTTGTTTTTCCTCTCTTTATTTACTCTGGCAGCCTACGTTTGCCTTTCTTGATTTGACCCAGTCGCCCAAATAAGGAACCCACTCCAGCAAAGATCTGACTTTGCTCTCATAAATGTCTGCATGTTAGGATTAGCTAGATGATGAACACCATGCCAAAGTTCTTTGTGTGAGACTTTTGCAGAATTTTGTTAGCCCTTTAGTTTGCCTCTTGCCAACACTGCTCAGATTGTTGAGGTTTTCTAAGCTTCTGTAGGTCAAACCTTTCTACCTGCATACCAGATGAGCCCTTCTCTCTATCCTGAGCTCATATGTGGGAGGTTAGCCCTTGGTTTTTCTTTTTCCCCATCCAATCGTATTTGTTCATGAATTCCAAAAAGCTCTCAAAGTACCTGTCGTACCTCTCTCTCTTTTCTTTTTTATCAACACTGTTAAATATTAACCATATATCTGCATACCTCTTTCTTACTTACAATGGAATATTGGAAGGCTAGATCATTAAGTGTGAGCCCCACCAAACTATGACTCGTACAACACTCTACCCCAGGCCTAAACTTGTGATATCCACTGGTTTTCTTATAATATATGTTTCTAAATTTGTAATGATTTAGTTAATTCCTGAGTCATGTGACAATAAGAAATCAGTCAAATTAGCACTACAAAAGTGCATCTTAGACCTAGGGACCAGAACCAAGGACCAGAAAAACCTGTTAACCAGTAAGTTTCATTTGTATTTTATGTTTAACAAGTGCTGAGGGTGAATGGGAAGTGAGGGAAAAGGAGTTTAACTTCATATCACAGATCCTTGCACTAAAATGAAGAGGAAAATGACAGAGTTCCTGGTTCAAGTCACTGTAATCTGCTTATATAAACAATAACAGCACATAAGAAAAACAAACACTATATGATAGGAACAATGGATAATTAATTACCAGATCAGGGAGGATGGATTACACTTGCTATGAGATTTCATTAAAGAAGGATCCCAAAAAGCACTGGCTTCTTCTGAGAAGACTTCTTAGAAGAGGTAGGATTTGAATTGAATAAGCCCTCTCCTAAGCTCCAGGCAGGGAACAGGCACAGTGTCAGGAATGACACAGAGGGCTTATGGAATACGGAACAAACCTGGCTGAACAGAGGAGTGCTACGTGTTGGGGAATATGGGGGAAAGGCTGGCTGAGGTTGGTTAAATGAAACATAATTAGACTGAAGAGAAAGTAGGTGGAAAGACAGATGGAAGACTGTGGAAAGCCCCTGAAGATGTAGGTCAGCATAATAATATTAAAAAATCAGTGGTACTTTGACACTATATGAATGTCTAGGTTTAAAAAATCAGGGAAACACAATAAAAGAATAAACTACTGATATAATGATATGTACCCAAATGCCAGATACCGAAGAATACACACTGTGTGTTTCCATGTATGAGATATATGGCGATAGAGGTCAGTTTAGGTGTTACCCTGGGGAAGTATGGAACAGAAAGAAGTAAGAGAACATTGTAGGATGTTAGAAATATTTTATAATATCTTGACCTGGTGTTGGATACATGGGTGCATAGAGATGTAAAAATTCAGTTATTATCAATGCAATTGGTGTTTATTGTTTGAATGCATACATTTTTAAAAAAACTCCAGTAGGTTAATTAGGCTGTCAGTTGTATGAAGTAAATTTTGGTCAAGAAATAGCCAAGGTAGTAATACAGTATATTACTGTAGTATAAGTTATAAGTGTGCTCAATGGGGTCTAGAATGTCACTATTGGAATACAAGAAATATGTGTAACAAAAAAGACATATTCAATATTGATGGTTGGATGAGCTAAATAAATTAGATGACTCTACTTTCAAGTTAAGAACTTTGCCAGTGTTTGGATACCTTTGAACAAAGAAAAAAAGGAAATACAATTTTTATTAAGCATATGCTATGTATCAATCCCTGACTTATATTTTGACACATATAAACATAGGAAATATTGCACCTTGTAACTGAGACAATGAAGATGAGCGAGGTAGCTGGTTTTGACACTAGAGGCTGAGAAAACAATTAGCTCATAATTGTAAGAAGTTTGAAGTCGGAGGAAAAGAATCAAGAGGAAATAGTGGTAAGTGCCAGGAGCTCCTGGAAACCACATAAGAGATGAAGTCCCCAGAATTGTTGAGCTTTCTAAGAGGCCCAATGAATCAAGTAAAAGCAGAAGGCTTAAAACTGAATCCTGGGGATATATGTATGCATATAGCTGATTCACTTTGTTATACAGCAGAAACTAACACAACATTGTAAAGCAATTATACTCCAGTAAAAATGTTAAAAAAAACCCAAAAAGCTGAATTCTGCAAAGTAACAAATGTTAGGACAAACAGTAAAGAATTTTAAGAAAAATAATCACATGCATGTCCCAATATAGAAATATCCTAAGCTCCATCCCAGCATTTCTCCAATTGGCCTTTCACAAAATACAGTCCCATCAGCTGAATATAGGTTTGTCAAGTAAGTGTGAGTAAGACTGAACTAAACAAAATTAAATCAATTCCTTCCTCCAAAACTTTTCAGAGTATATAATGTAACAAAGTAAAACTTGAATTTCATGTCGGGATGTAGAGTATGGCTCTTCCCAAATGCTTTTGTCTTGTAACTACACTGACATCATCTAAAACCAGTGTTCTGCAGCACAGAGATTGTGAAACACTGCTCTCATCATTAGGATAACAAGTCATTCTCAAAATCCATTCTTCCTTCTGCCCTTTCTCATGTTGTCCCTGCCACCTGGAATGTTTCTCTTAAGCTCCACCTGCCAAAACCCTACCAATCTTTTAGGATCCAAGAGATAATAAAAGGCTTACATTACTAAAAGGCAGAGAAAGAAATCCCTTCCTAGCCATCTACACTTCCCTCCTAGGGAAAAGAAAAATTGTAAAGTATACCACAGTGACCTTAAGTCTATGAATGTAACGATGTTGTGTTACTTTGAGTTCTGTAAAAGTCAATGTGCTACAATATATATGGATATGAATGTTTGATCTCTTCCAAGTAGATCTTGCTGATAACTTTCATCATGAGCAAGGTTAATTATTAAGGGAGCCATTGTGTTTGGCTCAGCCCTTATACCCAGGGAATATTAAAATTGGAAAGGTCCCTAGATATTAGCAAATCTATTCCACCTCATATTCTAAGTAAGGAAACTGAGACCTTCAGAGATTGGATATTTATATTAACAAAGGATAAGGAAATAAGATATTGGCAGATCTATCTTTTAGATTAAGGATTTTGAGATTTTTGTAGAATACTAGAACATTATGTCCACTGATATTGAGACAATGTGTTTCTTAGTCATCATTTTCTATTGCAGTGACCAAGAGAGGTGGTAGTCAGTAGCTGTACGAAGAGCTGTTCAAAAACTTCAGAAACTCCCAATTTATATACAAAGGGAAATCCATCATTCATGTTATTTAAGCTAACTGGATGCAGCTTATCAGCTACATTGAGGAATGGTGAAGTTAAGTGTCTATAGAGTTAACATGTTAGTTTGTGTCATGAGCTCCCTCTTGTTCAAGTGAGTTAATGGTTAGCACTCAACTAGGCACTTAGAGTCCACTATAAAACTGGACTAAATGTTTATCTGTGGCATCTTTATCCTTCTTTGGTGACCTTAGGCAGAATTAGCTCTCTTATGTTTTGATAAATTCAAGTATTAAACAGGGCTAAGATTTCACAAGTTCTTTGGCCTAGACATGGGGGTAAGGAGTACCAATGAGCTGGAGCGCTTCTAGATTTAAGAATGGTCAGATTGAGGCAGAAGAGTCTTATGCCAGAGGTGAAAGAAGACTGATTATAATTACCTATTTTAAAAAATTCCAACCCTTTTAAATGTTCTAAAGTGATCATGAAGTACATGGGTATGCTAGGAAGTAAGGGAGTCAACCAAGAATATTCTGTAAGAGTTTGTGGATGGCAATAAAGAGGCAAGGAAGACAGAGAACATACTAGACAAGGTTTTGGTTGGCCATAATAATGAAGTCAGAAGGAGAATAAGAAGAAGAATGACAGATGCAATGGGAAAGAGAAAGCAAAAATAGAGAAGCAAAAGGGAAAGCAGAAAAATGAGACAAATTTGGAGAAGGAAATGAGGGCGGGAACTGGGTGAAGGAAAGAGGGAAGCACTGATGGTAGACCTGATGACACTCAAAACTTAACATGATGCGCATTTAAGATGTGTCAACAATTGCCATGGTCATTACCCTCAAACAGTTTACAGTATGTGTTTCAAAGACCTTTATAAATAGAAAATGCCATTAAAGTAAGTGCCAGGGTAAAAGTATTCATGGAATTGTATGGGAGAATAAAAAGGGGGAATTTAGATTAAATCTTCCCTAAGGGATCAGAAAAGACTTCATAGAGGAGAACTTCTTCAAAGCAGATGACTCTTAGGGGGGAAAAAAAAAACAGGAAGACTACAACAGAAGATAGGAAGAGAGAAAGGTAAAGAGAAAGATGTAGAGAAGAAAGAAAAGGGGTTTAAAGGAGAAAAGTGAGGAGCACAAAAAGAATCACAAGATTGGCCTGAATTCACTGAATGATTGTGGAACATTCATATTTTGAGCACTGCAAAATTTCAGAATGAATACAATAACTACTGTATTTTTATTGTAATATGCCAATACTTCACATGTATTATCCCATTTTTAATACTCAGAACAGCCCAATGAGGTAGATATTAATATTCTATTTTTCAAATGAGGACAGTGATCTAAGGAAAGGTTGAATAATTGCTGGCCAGTGGCAGGGCAGGGATTTGAATGAAAGATATACCTTAATCCAGATTTTATTTACCAAGCTCTAGAGGAAAAAAATAAAAACAAAAGAAACAGTTTGAAAATTCATTAAAAACAGAGAAGGAAAATTTAAAAAAAAGGAAAGCAGAGAGATACATTAAAACTAGGGCTTCTGATTAATGCTAGCTGGAAATAATGTATCAATACCAGCATCACAGTCACACCAGATATGCAGGGCTCCTAATCCACATTCTCTCTGATACATGACAAACCTGATCAAATATGGAAAGGTTCTGAGGGACAGATTTCTTGGGACTTGTCCCTACTTCATTCTGAATCTCCTTCCTCTTATCCCCAAGCAAAATTATGGAGGGAATAAGACTTGACCAGCTGAGAATGGATTCTTTGTTATCTGAGAACTCACCATCCCACAGAGGTGTTAGTTCAATTGTTTATACACTTGTAAGAATATATTTACCAAAGGATAAAGGATGGAGATGACGTTGTTTCTATTACTAAATGCTTACCATGATCACTGCACACACAACACACCTCACCTAGTTTTTATAATACTACTACACATGTTGGTGCTAACTTCCTGACTTTACAGACAAGGAAGCTAAAGCTCAGAGAAGTTTCAAAACTTGCTCACGATCACTCAGCTGATAAGTGAGAGAGTAGCTCTAACTACCCAGAAAGAAACACATGGCATCCAGTTGCTAAATACTTCAGAGTTTCCAGGAGCTGAAAGTCCAGCAAGATAATATATGAGTCACGTTGCCAGAGAGCTGTAACTCCAAGTTTAAATTACAATTATTGTGAAATGTTCCCAGTAAGAGAGGTTGGTAGGGTCAAGGAGTTTTGGAATAGATTGAAATAATTGGATAAGTTTTGTAGGAGTTAGATCTTGACCTCTGCTTTAGAGGAAAAACCAGCAAATATTTTGCCAAATGAAGTAAGAAAAGTTATCTCAGGCAACTGCCAGAAAAACCATAAATCATTAAAAAGTCATCCTCACTACTCAAAAACAAAAGGTCTTTGGGGGGCAACCATCCATCCAAATTTCTAAGGTTCCTTTCAAACGCAAGCATCTATGATTCAGAAATTAAAGTTTCAAATCATAACTGACAACTGCTGTGGCTATTACCCTTTGCCCTTAGGAACTATCACCCAAAGTTCCAGGAGAATTGTTCTTGTTGTTTACTGTGTAGATTCCTGGACCCTGGGTTTCAGAGATTTCACTTTGTTTTTGCAAATTTTATTGAGGTATAATATACACACAGAAAAGTTTATGAATCCTGATTGCTTTTGACATCCAGATTGCCCATCCTAAAGGGAGAGTACAGTTTAAAGAGATATAGAGTACTGTGATTTCTTTATTTTTTTGTTTATCATTACATTCACAACTTGACATTCTGTTTTTACACCCTGTTTGTGTTTGCTGGTTTAATGTGAGTCTTCCCTTGAGAAGAGAAATTGTACTTAGAATTCTAAAAATTTCATGTTTTCAAGTCACAGAATTGAGGGAAAGACCCTGGGCTTTGGTGAATTCATCCAGGTGAAAGACAAGCAGCTTCAGATGTAAGAAAGCCTTATTTTGACCATATGCCCCTACCCAATTCATCTTGCATTGATTCCTTATTTTGAACTTCTAAAGACCAAGTACTAATCACAATATAGGACAACTCTGTAATAAACATATATTTCATACATATTAAATATATTACACATACAATTTATAGAAAAGTATAGTTACTAGGGCTGCAATCGCTCTTCTATCTGAAAACTATCTTTTTAAAAAGTTTGGGAACATAAATCAGGTATCACTATTCAATACGAAAATTTTCATACACATAAATGATCAATATCTTTCATATCTCTACCTTCTTTTTCCACTGGTTCTTATAATATTTACTGATAGTAATTTTTATAGCTCTAACAAAAAAGAGGGTACCTTCATTATGGACACTAAAAAGATAACATCCATACCCTCTGTGTTTTTGATGTGTAGGTTTTTTTTTCTCAATCTATTATTTGTAGAAACCAGAGTTGATGCACTAGTAGTAATGAACTACATACAGAAAAATAAAAACTAAAAGCTGAGTAAATATGGTATCTCTTAGGTTGCAACGAGGGAGACAGTTTTTTAGAACCCTAAGCTGTTATACATCATAAGAGACACCTAAAAGTGAGTTGAAGTCAAACCACTGTCTTTCATCCATAGATAATTAAAATGGCCCCACATTTCAAGACATAAGTCAAGGATTTTCAGGAATACGGTAATCTTTAATGGCTAACCTTTCAGGAAATTTTCTTTGCAACCTGGGAAAGGTACTGAAAAGAAGCTTATGGACCAAGAAGAGAATTTAATGGGCTCTTAACCCCTTTCAACTGAGGTACAAGATGTGGGATTAGGAAATGGAGCAACTATTTAAGTCTGTTCATTCTATTTTTCACTCAGCTCAGAAAGAGTCCAGCTTGCAAAGCACAGTCACTTGAAATTGCATGGGCATCTTCATTCCTTTGAGTACTGAACTTTCACATTTACGAGAGTCTTAGATATCTCTAGAAACTAAAACCTCGATTTCTTACCTGTAAATTATTGCATTATGGCGATATGAAAAAGAGTGATTTTTAATGTTCTAACAGTATAACAGAATATTACATTGAAATAAATTAACATTTCTGCTGGGCCTAGAGCAATATAAAATTTAAATGCCAACTTTAAATTGTAAAAGGGTTACTTTCCTGACCTTGACTATGTTTAATTGTTACTAATGGGTGTTAACGCTAATTAAACATGCCTCCTCAATAATTATATGAAGAAGCTGCAAAGCTTTTAAGACTCCTGCTAATCCAACACCCTCTGGTTGCTTGTTTCTAGTTTGTTCATTTTAATGTACCAGTTATGTGAATTAGAGCAAATAAACATGTGAAAAATCTCTCTTCTGAGACTCTGACCTCCAACAAATGTTTTGAATCAGATGGAACAATCCCTGTTCTAGCTCAATTATTCAGTTTCTAGAGTAGATTAAAGGATTAAAAGGCTGATTTACTTAGTTGTGAATAAGCAGATATATCTCGAGCTTTCATACTTCTCTTTCTGAATTCCCGAGCACTAAGTATTGTCATCCTGATCAAATCCAAAGAGGATTAAAATCAGATAAATGCATAATGAATTACTATACCAATTTTTAACGAAAGCTCAATAAAGGATCATATTGTGCTAATGCCAGAAAAGAAACACAGTTTTGCATGTACTGTTCGTTTATGGCAAGCATAATGACCTCATACATGTTCTAGTGCACACGAGAGGGACATACTATATTGCATCTTCTTACAGGTAATGAAGTTATAACATATAGGCCTTATATTTTTTGTTGTTTGTTTATGTTGTGTACTTCTCTCTGTTTAACCCTTTTTTCTTTCTGCTTAACCCTTTTTCAGGGCCATATTTCCCACGAAGGATATGAGGACAGATTTCTTTCAATGTTTGCACGGTAGAATATATACAGAATTACTGGATCTCCACCCATTCCAGGTCACCTAGAAGATAATGATCATTGTCTCCACTTAGATTTAATGGTGCACCATCCTGCCCAGTGCCCATAAACAAAAAGGCGGACACACATTTTTTCTCCTGTGGAGTGATTTACAGTGGGAAAATTAAAGTTTCCCAGGCAGTAAAACTTCCCTTAGCCCAATAACTGAATCAATATCTATGGGAAACTGATCCAATACTTTTTATTGGGTTTTTTTCCCCTTCTGAGTATAAAAACAGTATGTCCAGTGGAAAATTTTGAAACTTTAAAAAAGTAATAGTCACTCATAACTCCATCATTGAAAAGATCCGCTATACATATTTTAATATAGTTTCTGCTCCCTCTAGCTTTTTATTTTTTTAACATTTTTGAGATTATGATAAATGTCATTTGGTACCTACTTTGCTTCCTTTAACATCACAATGAGCATTTTCTGATGTCATCAATAGGATAATAGTAACATAATAATAATTTATGATTTTACGGCTACCCAACAGCCCGCTATATATTATGATGTATAAATTTTGGTTAATTCCTCTAGTGTTGTGTACTGAGATTGTTTCCACCTTTTTTTGTGGTTACATATAACATTGCTCTGGATACCACTATATATAATTTTTCCCAGGAAACAATGCATTTTGATACTGTTGAATAGGGAATGTCTTTATAAATTTAGTGCAGATCCTGGCCATATGGTAATTTTCAGTAGCTATTCCAGGGATCATTTTCCTGGAAGCAGGTGTATATTACAGAATTAAAATTACCATCATATGTTTAGAAGGTACAGATGTGGTAAGACTCAATGCCTAAGTGAGATGCTAGCGACAATCCCAATGATTTTCCTTTTTGAGGCAGCAGTTATTTCAGATGCTACTGTTTGGAATACCTAAATCCCTCTCCTCAATCATAAATTCTTATTTCTGAAAATGCCCCCTGTTGAACTACAGAATATATATTGAGCTCCTGAGAATGTATCTTTGCCTTTTCTTCACCTGTACCTTCTAGTAATATATATTATGTTCCACAATGTTTTAAGAAAATCAATTCCTCATCAAGGATGCCAGAGCAATGCTTATTATGTTTCTACAATAATAAATAATTTAATATTAAGTAATAGCTGAAGTAGGCTGAATAGTGGCCCCCAAATATAGTCACATCCTATCCTAATACCAAGAAACTGTGAATGTTACCTAATATGACAAAAGGGACTTTGCAGGTATAAATGAACTAAAGGTCTTAAGGTAGGAAGATTATCATGGATTATCCCATGAACCAGATGATCCAGGATGATGCGATGACTACAGTTCTTAAATGAGGGACATATGAGGGTCAAATCACAGAGGAAGGCAATGTGATGCCAGAAGCAGAGACTGAGTGATGCTCTTTGAAGATGGGGGAATACAGGTGGCCACTAGGCATTAAAAAAGTCAGAAGCCCTCAGAACCTCCAAAAGGAATTAGCCCTGCTGACACCTTGGTTTTAGCCTGTGAAACTGATTCTGGACTTTTGACTTCCAGAATTGTAAGAGAATAAATTTGTGTTATTTTAAGGCACTAAGTTTGTATTCACTTGTTACAGCAACAGTAGGAAACTAATACAATAGTAACTTATGGGGCTTCCCTGGTGGCGCAGTGGTTGAGAGTCCGCCTGCCGATGCAGGGGATACGGGTTCGTGCCCCGGTCCGGGAAGATCCCACATGCCCCACGGAGCGGCTGGGCCCGTGAGCCATGGCCGCTGAGCCTGCACGTCCGGAGCCTGTGCTCCGCAACAGGAGAGGCCACAACAGTGAGAGGCCCGCATACCACAAAAAAAAAAAAAAAAAAAAAACTAATACAATAGTAATTTATGCTCATGATAGAAAATCTGGTAAAGATATAAAGAAGAAAATAGAAATGAACCATAAGCAAATCACAGTTAACAAGTTGGTTTGTTTTCTCCTAAATATATCCATAGCAACATGTAGATACCTTTCCACACACACAAGCACAAAATACACACATGCACATACACATGCAAAATCAAAATCTATTAATCATGTACTGTGCTTTCTTCCTATAATAATTTTCTGATTTTCAAAAATTATTAATTACACTACATGATATTTCACCTCTTTGTACAGCACAATTCATTTAACCAATTCATTATTGTAGACCAAATGCTGTCTTTTAAAAAAATTCCTATATTAAATATGTATGTAAATATTTATATAACATGTATATTATTTTTATCCCTATATTACATAAATATTGAAATAAACACCATAATAAATCTTTGTCCACATCTGATTATTTGCTAATGTTAATTCCTTAGAGTTACTAGTTCAAAGGCTACATATATTTTTATTATAATTGATAAAAACTTTCCTTCAAAAGTGCTTTTCCAATTTACACACTGGCAAGCAGTGCATTCAACAATCCATATTTACCAATAATCCTAATATTTTCTCATTGAAATATGTCATCTTGAAAGAAAAAATAGTTTATTATTACAATTATTTTTAAAATTTTATTTCTAGAGAGGTTAACATTTCTTTCATCATTATTGGTAGTTTGTACTTTTTAATGTATGTGAATTTTGAGAGTTGAAGATGAGATGGTGGAGTAGAAGGACTTGAGCTCACCTCCTCTCATGGAAACATCAAAATCACAACTAACTGCTGAACAGCCATCGACAAAAATGACTGGAACCTATCAGAAAAGATATTCTATATCCAAAAACAAAGAAGAAGCCACAACAAGACAATAGGAGGGGTGCATATGTGACATAATCAAATCCCACAACTGCCGGGTGGGCAACCCACAAACTGGAAAATAACTGTATCGCAGAGGTTCTCTCACAGGAGTGAGGAACTAAGCCCCACTCAGACTCCCCAGCGAGGGGGTCTGGCATCGGGAGGAAGAGCCCCAGAGCATCGGCTTTGAAGGCCAGTGGGACTTGATCAGAGGAGCTGCACAAGACTGGAGGAAACAGAAACTCCACTCTTAGAGGGTGCACACAGGTCTCATGCACACCAGGACACAGGGAAAAAACAGAGGAGCCTGGACCAGACCTACCTGCTGGTATTAGAGGGTCTCCTGGGGAGGCAGGGGGCAGCTGTGGCTCACTGCGGGGACAAGGACACTGGTGGCAGAGGTACTAGGAAGTACTCATTGGGGTAAGCTCTCCTGGAGGCAGCCAATTTGACACCAAGAAGTGGCCCTACCCAACAGCCTGTCGGCTCCACTGTTTGGACACCTCAAGCCAAACAACAAACAGGGCAGGAACACAGCCTCACCCATCAGCAGATGGCTGCCTAAAGTCTTCCTGAGCCCACACCCATCTGTAAACACACCCCTCGACATAACCCTGGACAACAGAGGGACAAGACCCAGCTCCACCCACTAGTGGGCAGGCACCAGTTCTTCCCACCAGGAAGCCTCCACAAGCCTCTAGACTAGCCTCAACCACCAAACGGCAGACACGAGAAGCAAGAGGAGCTACAATCCTGCAGCTTGCAGAATGAAGACTGCAAATATATTAAGTTAGACAAAATGAGATAGCAGAGGACTATGTTCCAGACGAAAGAACAAGATAAAAACCCAGAAGAACAACGAAGTGAACTGGAGATAGGCAATCTACCTGAAAAATAATTCAGAGTAATCACAGTAAAGATGATCAAAGATCTTGGAAAAAGAATGGAGGCAAAGACTGAGAAGATACAAGAAATGTTTAACAAAGAGCTAGAAGATTTAAAGAACAGAGTTGAACAATACAAGAACTGAAATGAAGAGTACACTAGAAGGAACCAATAGCAGAATAACTGAAGCAGAAGAACAGATAATTAAGGTGGAAGGCAGAATGGTGGAAATCATCACTGCCACAGAAAAAAATAAACAGAAAAGAATGGAAAGAAATGAAGACAGTCTAAGAGACTTCTGGGACTACATTAAACACACCAACATTCGTATTACAGGGGTTCCAGAAGGAGAAGAGAGAGAAAAAGGGCCTGAGAAAATATTTGAAAAGATAACAGGTGAAAACTTCCCTAACATGAGAAAGAAAACAGTCACCCAAGTTCAGGAAGCACAGAAAATCCCATACAGGATAAACCCAAGGAGAAACATGCAGAGACACATATTAATCAAATTGATGCAAAATAAAGACAAAGAGAAAATATTAAAAGCAACAAGGGAAAAGCAACAAATAGCATGCAAGGGAATTCCTGTAAGATTATCAGCTGATTTTTCAGTAGAAATTCTGCAGGCCAGAAGAGAGTGGCACAAAGTGATGAAAAGGGAAAACCTACAACCAAGAATACTCTACCCAGCAAGGCTCTTGTTCAGATTCAACAGAGAAATCAAAAGCTTTACAGACAAGCAAATCTAAGAGAATTCAGCACCACCAAACCAGCTTTACAACAAATGCTAAAGGAACTTCTCTAGGCAGAAAAGGTCACAAATGGAAAAAAGAAAATTACAAATGGGAAGCCCACCATAAAGGCAAACGTAAAGGCAGGAAATCATCCACACACAAATATGATACCAAAACCAGCAATTGTAAAAAGAGGAGGATATAAATGCAGGATACTGGAAACGCATTTGAAATTAAGAGACCAGCAAGTTAAAACAATCTTGTATATATACATAGACTGCTATATCAAAATCTCATGGTAACTGCACACCAAATATCTACAATGGATATACAGACGAAAAAGAAATCCAAACACAACGTTAAAGAATGTCATCAATTCACAAGAGAAGAAAACACAAGAGGAATGGAAGAAAAAAGACCTACAAAAACAAATCCGAAACAATTAACAAAATGGCAATAAGAACATACATATCGATAGTTATTTTAAATGTAAATGTATTAAATGCTCCAACCAAAAGACAAAGACTGGCTGAATGGATACAAAAAAAAGATCCATATATATGCTGTGTACAAGAGACCCACTTCAGATCTAGGGACACATACAGACTGAAAGTGAGGGGATGGAAAAAGGTATACCATGCAAATGGAAACCAGAAGACAGCTGGAGTAGCAATACTCATATCAGACCAAACAGACTTTAAAATAAAGACTGTTATAAGAGACAAAGAAGGACCCTACATAATGATCAAGGGATCAATCCAAAAAGATAAAAACAATTGTAAGTATATATGCAGCCAACATAGCAACACCTCAATACATAAGGCAAATGCTAACAAAAGGAAAAATCAACAGTAACACAATAATAGTGGGGGATTTTAACACCTCACTTACATCAATGGACAGACAGAAAATCAATAGGAAACACAGGCCTTAAATGACACGTTACACCAGATGGACTTAATGGATATTTATAAAGTATTCAAACCAAAAACAACAGAATACATATTCTTTTCAAGTGCACGTGGAACATTATCCAAGACAGATCACATGCTAGGCCAGAAAACAAGCCTCAGTAAATTTAAGGAACCGTATCAACCATGTTTTCCAATCACAATACTATGAAACTATAAATCAACTACAAAAGTTTTTTTTTTAATCACAAACACATGGAGGATAAATAATATGTTCCTAAACAACCAATGGATCATTGAAGAAATCAGAGAGGAAATAAAAAATACCTGAAGACAAATGAAAACAAAAACACAATGATCCAAAATCTATGGGATGCATCAAAAGTATTTCCAAAAGGAAAGTTTACAGTGATACAAGCCTATCTCAGGAAACAAGAAAAATCTCAAGTAAAAAACTAAATTTACACCTAAAGCAATCAGAGAAAGAAGAACAAATAAAACCCAAAGTTAGTAGAGGGAAAGAAATCATAAAGATCAGAGCAGAAATAAGTGAAATAGAGACAAAGAAAACAATAGAAAAGATCAATGGAGCTAAAAGCTGGTTCTTTGAAAAGATAAACAAAATTGATAAACCTTTAGCCAGACACATCAACAAAAACTCAAATCAATAAAATCATAAATGCAAAGGAGAAGTTGCAACTGACACCACAGAAATACAAAAGATCATAAGAGATTACTAAAAGCAACTATATGCCAATAAAATTGACAACCTAGAAAAAATGGACAAATTCTTAGAAAGGTACAACCTTCCAAAACTGAACCATGAAGAAATAGAAAATATGAACAGACTAATCACAATTACTGAAATTGATAGTATGATTTAAAAACTCCCAACAAGCAAAAGTTGAGGACCAGATGGCTTCACAGGTGAAATCTATCAAACATTTAGAGAAGAGTTAACACCTATCCTTCTGAAACAATTTTTTTAAAAAATGCAGAGTAATGAACATTTCCAGACTCATTCTATGAGGCCAACATCACCTTGACACCAAAAGCAAAGATACTACCAAAAAAAAAAAAAAAAAAAAAAAAGAAAGTCACAGGCCAATATCACTGATGGAATACATATGCAAAAATCCTCAATAAAATACTAGCAAACTGACCCCAACAATACATTAAAATGATCATACACCATGATCAAGTGGGATTTATCCCAAGGATGCAAGGATTTCTCAATATCCCCAAATCAACCAGTGTGATACACCACATTAACAAATTGAAGAATAAAAACCATATGATCATCTCAATAGATGCAGAAAAAGCTTTTGACAAAATTCAACACCCATTATGATAAAAACTCTTCAAAAAATGGGCACAGAGGGAACCTACCTCAACATAACATAATATATGTCATATATGAGAAACCCACAGGTAACATCTTACTCAATAGTGAAAACCTGAAATCATTTCCTCTAAGATTAGGAAGAAGACAAGGATGTCCACTCTTGCCACTTCCATTCAACATAGTTTTGGAAGTCCTAGCTACAGCAATCAGAGAAGAAAAAGAAATAAAAGGAATACAAATTGGAAAAGAAGTAAAACTGTCACTGTTTGTAGATGACATGATACTATACATAGAAAATCCTAAAGATGCTACCAGAAAACTACTAGAGCTCATCAATGAATTTGGTAAAGTTACAGGATACAAAATTAATGCAAAGAAATCTCTTACATTCCTATACACTAACAACGAAAGCACAGAAAGAGAAATAAAGGAAACAATCCCATTTACCATCACATCAAAAAGAACAAAATATCTAGGAATAAACTTACCTAAGGTGGCAAATGACCTGTACTCCAAAAACTATGACACTGATGAAAGAAATCAAAGATGATGCAAACAGATGGAAAGATATACAATGTTCTTGGATTGGAAGAATCAACATTGTCAAAATGATTATACCACCCAAGTCAATTTACAAATTCAATTCAATTTCTATCAAATTAGTAATGACTGTTTTTGCAAATCTAGAAACAAAAAAATCTTGAAATTAGTACGGAAACACAAAAGACCCCAAATAGCCAAAGCAATATTGAGAAAGAAAAACAGAGCTGGAGGAATCAGGCTCCCTGATTTCACACTATACTATAAAGTTACAGTCATCAAAACTGTATGGTACTGGCACAAAGCCAGACTTAAAGATCAATGGAACAGGACAGGAACCCCAGAAATAAACCCACATGCCTATGGTCAATTAATCAATGACAAAGAAGGCAAGTAATACAGTGGAGAAAATACAGTCTCTTCAATAAATGGTGCTGGTAAAACTGGGCCACTACATGTAAAAGAATGAAAGTAGAACATTCTCCAACACCTTTAACAAAAAAAACTCAAAATGGATTAAACACCTAAATGTAAGACCAGATACTATAAAACTGTTAGATGAAAACAAAGGCAGAACACTCTCTGACGTAAACTGCAGCAGTATCTTTCTGGGCCCACCTCCTAGGGTAATGAAAATTTTAAAAAGAATACACAAATGGGACCTAATTAAACTCAAAAGCTTTTGCACGGCAAAGGAAACTGTAAACAAATCAAAGAGACAACCTACAGAATTGGTGAAAATATTTGCAAACAATGTGACCAACATGGGATTAATCCCCAAAATATACATCTCCAAAATATGCAAACAGGTCATACAGCTCAATATCAAAAAAAAAACAAACCACCCAATCAAAAATTGGGCAGAAGATCTAAATAGACATTTCTCCAAAGAAGACATACAGATGGCCAAAAGGCACATGAAAAGATGCTCAACATCACTTGAGTATTAGAGAAATGCAAATCAAAACATAATGAGGGGGACTTCCCTAGTGGCACACTGGTTAAGAATCCACCTGCCAATGCAGGGGACACAGGTTCGAGGCAGGAAGATCCCACATGCCGCAGAGCAACTAAGCCCATGTGCCACAACTACTGAGCCTGTGCTCTAGAGCCCACAAGTCACAACTACTGAGTCCACGTGCCACAACTACTGAAGCCTGCGCGCCTAGAGCCCATGCTCCACCGCAAGAGAAGCCACCACAATGAGAAGTCCGTGCACCACAACAAAAAGCAGCCCCCACTCACAGCAACTGGAGAAAGCCCGCACACAGCAATGAAGACCCAATGCAGTCAAAGATAAATAAATAAATTTAATAAAGAAAAAAAACATAATGAGGAATCACCTCACACTGGTCAGGATGGCAACCATCAAAAACCCTACAAACAATAAATGCTGGAGAGGGTGTGGAGTAAAGGGAACCCTCTCACATTGTTGGCAGGAATTTAAATTGGTACAGCCATTATGGAGAACAGTATGGAGGTTACTAAAAAAACTAAAAATAGAGCTACCATATGATCCAGGAATCCCACTCCTGGGCGTTTATCTGCATAAAACCATAATTTGAAAAGATACATGCACCCCAATGTTCACTGCAGCACTATTTACAATAGCCAAGACATGGAAGTAACCTAAATGTTCATCGACAGAGAAATTGGATAGAGAAGATATGGTACAAAAAAATTTTTTTAAATAAAATTAAATTTTTTTTAAAACATGGGCTTCCGTGGTGGCGCAGTGGTTGAGAGTCCGCCTGCCGATGCAGGGGACGTGGGTTTGGGCCCCGGTCTGGGAAGATCCCACATGCCGTGGAGCGGCTGGGCCCGTGAGCCATGGCCGCTGAGCCTGCGCGTCTGGAGCCTGTGCTCCGCAATGGGAGAGGCCAGAACAGTGAGAGGCCCGCGTACCGCAAAAAAATAAATAAAAAGACATGAACAGAAAAAAAAGAAGATATGGTACATATATACAATGGAATATTACTCAGCCATAAAAAATAATTAAATAATGCCATTTTCAGCAACATGGATGGACCCAGAGATTATCTTACTAAGTGAAGTAAGTCAGACAGAGAAAGACAAATATCATACATATCACTTACAAGTGGAATCTAAAAAAATTATACAAATGAACTTATTTACAAGACAGAAACAGACTCACAGACACTGAAAACAAACTTACGGTTACCAAAGGGGAAAGGTGGGGGAGAGCAATAAATTAGGAGTTTGGTATTAACATATACACTCTACTATATATAAAATAGATAATCAACAAGGACCTACTGTATAGCACAGTGAACTCTACTCAATATTTTATAATAACCTAAATGGGAAAAGAATCTGAAAAATGGATATATGTATAACTGAATCACTTTGCTGTATACCTGAAATGAACACAATGTTGTAAATCAACTAAACTGTAATATAAAATTTTAAAAAGTGTTTAAATGTATGTGAATTGCTATTCATAACTTATGTCTGTTTTACCATTGGGGCATTTTTTATTGATTTGTTAAGAGTGCTTCAAATAATTTCATTTGGAACATGTTATTTACAATCTACTCTTTCCTTCTGATTTCTACTTTTCATGATTTTGAATGTATGCTCTCTGGTTTTACACATTTAATGCCCTAATGTAAGGAAAATGTTCACATTTTTTGGTGTATTTTATACCATGACTTTTCTTTAATATTAAGCTCTTAAAACCATGGAAATGTGTTTCTTTACATATGTGAGAAATTGACTGTTTCATTTTCATTTATTTGAATCTCTCTTCTCTCAAGAAACATGATGTCATTTTCCTCTTTCTCTTCCTTTTTTCTCTTCCTGTTCTGAACAATTCAGTTTTAAAGCTACTGATGGGATCGAGAAAGGTAGGCATCTGCTTTGGAGAAGGGATGTGAGGTGGCCCAAGCAGGATGTTTGAGCCCAAGAAGAGAGAGGAGGGTGAACATGTAAAATGGCTTCCCAGAGCAGGGTGGCAGAACCTAACCAAGGTAAGCAGGCTGTCTCTGTCCAAGGGCAGCCTGGTGTGGTAAGGCAGAGTGCCAGTGAGGTGAGGATAGTGACAGTGAACGTCACTTGCCTGCTGTGGCATGTTGGAGCACAGGCTGGGTAAAGAGAGCTTTCACATGGTGGGGTATCCCTGCGTGGGGCATCAGAGCAAGGTGACGTGAGGAGAATGGCCGCCAGGTGCAGAGTGTTAGAGCCCTTGTAGGGTAAAGAGGGATCCGCTGGGGAGAGGATGGCAGCAGCAATGGGAGATTCGTTACATATAGGGAAATTAGCCATATCATTAAATTAGGGATCATGGGGGCCATTTATTTCATTTTTAGAGAAGGGAGTTACACATACAGAAAGGGAGAGACTAGTATGAATTCTGCAATAGTGGATTGGCTTGGAGGTGTCAGTATGTACTCACAGTTTTCAGACAGAATGGTAAATGGAGAAATGAAAAGGATAGAGATGATATGTGTGAATACACACATGAAAAACTCTGCAGCTCTTTCTACTGAGAGAAAGAGACTGGGAGCAGCAATAACCTAACAGTAATGAGGGCACCTAGCACCCAGGTCTGATTCTACAGGAACCCAGTTTCCTTAAAAAAAAAAAAAAAAAAAAAAGTCTGATTCTACTGCTGGGGCAGGAAAAGTACAAGATGAGCCCAGAATATACCACTGTGTCAGAAAGTTAAAAAGTGCACAAAGAATGATAGGGACACATCAAAGGGACACAGAAGCCAAACTGAAGGGGCTCCCACTGGCCAACTGGGACAATTTGAGTATTAAAGTAATTATAGAAACAAATTATAACCATTGAATAAAATAGAGAGCCATGAATCCATGCCAATATAAATAAACAGATGAATAAACTGAAAGGTTAATGAAGTATAGGATATTTTTATAGTTCCAAAGCACCTCCCAATATAATACTTACCAATTACAAAGGGAAAAGTAGTAATTTTAGAATGGTCAACACCATTTTAACCAACTTATCAAAGGTAAATACCACCAGTAACAGAATAAAAGAAAAAATATGTGCCTCTGATAGGATGGGGATATAATGAGAATACAACACTATTTCTGAAATACCTCAGCCAATGATGCATAACTTGAATCTAACAGGCACACCCAAATTAACAGATGTTCTATGAAATGACTGATCTATAATTTTCAAAACTGTCAAGGTATGAAATACAAGGAAAGAATGTGGAACTGTTCCTAACTGAAGGAAAATGCAGAGATACGACAAGTAAATGTAACATGTAAAACCGAATGGAATCCTTTTGCCAACTGAAGAAACTTGAATGGGGTCAAAGATCAGATCAGTTAATTTCCAGATTTTATTTGGTTTCAGGAAATACAATCATATAATCTGAAAATAATAATTTTATGTTTTCCTCTTTTCAGATCTTTCATGTCTTATTCACTGTTTAGAACTTCTGGAAGCTCTCTTCCTTAAATATTCATGAAAATAGAAGACTTTCTTATGTCATTTATGACTTTAATAAGACAATCTCTGATGTTTAACTGTGAGAATAATGCTGGCTGTTTGTGCCATGCTGAGAATATACTTTCCCATTTCTAGAATAATGTTTTTCTATCATAAAAAAGACCAACTGTTTTTCTATACCTGTTGAGATTAATGTATGGCTTCTACACTTCGGGCTATTTGATGTGATTAGGTATACTGACATATTTACTTATAGTAAATATTGATAATTTATACATCTGGAATAGATTTTAACTTGGCTGCAGGTAATTAATAGTTAAACACACTGCTGAACTAGATTTAATAATATTTACTTTTAATACTTCACCTGTATGTGAGAAATTTATCTGTATTTTTTTCATTATGCTTTTTACTCAATGTTTCAGTAGGAGACGATGCTAACAAAATAGGATTTATAACACTGCATAATTTTCTGTGTGCTAAAACAATTGACATATCTCTCAATTAGATTCTTTCCCAAATCATTAGTTTATAATTTTATTTTTCATAATCCTTTGCATACCCTAGATTAAGGGCACATTAAAGGGCTGTATGGCTTTGTAGGCCAAATGGTCCCTGTCACAATGACTCAACTCTACACTTGTAGCACAAAAGCAGCCATAGACAATTTAAAAATGAATGAGCATAGCTATGTTTCAATAAAACCTTATTTACAAAAACAGATGGCCGGCTGAAAGTGGCCTGTGGACTACAGTTTGCCAATCCTTGCTTTATTTTTGATATGCTTTTTGTAAATTCTTCAATGAAGTTTTAAAATTAAATTTTTTCCTTTTTTTCCTTTACTATTTAAAGCATATAGAGACATTTATTTTCCTCTGAGTGCAACTTTGGAAATCTCTCATAGATGTTGATATGTCATATTCTTACCACTGACCTTTTTATATATAATTTATATTTCCTTTTGGTCTAAGAATTATTTAAGAAAGTTACCAGTTTAATTTTTAACTGTCAGAATGTGAAAAAGGGCTTTGAAAATGGGGATATGGATAAGAATAAGTAAGGGAATACAATTAAGTGGCATTTTAGTACTGGCAATGGCACATTCTATTCAATGCAAGTGTGACAGGCTCAGATTTTAACCCATTGTCTTGTGTTACCAGAACTAGAGCTATTTGGAAAGAATTACAGTATAGAGGCTATTAACCACAGAAGAAAAGTACTAAATGATGTCAGTGTGATGGCCATAGACAATGGCTTTAGATTAAGAAATTCTCTGAAAGAATACGAAAAAAATTCTTCTATAGAAATAGAAAGAAGAGTAATAACAATCTCACAAAACTTGGGGGATGGTCAAGTTATTGAGCATTGTTCATTTTGTTTTGTTATTATCTCCCTCTTGTATTATGGCCAGAGAATATATTCTCTAAAATGGCTGCACTTTGCAAGGTATCGACATTTCTGTTGTAGCTCAATATACAACCAACCTTTTGCAATTGTTTTATGAGAGTTGGGAAAGAAATGCTAAATCTCTGCAGTGTACTGGGTTATTATTTTATTTGTGTGTTACTGATACTCCTAGGACTATAAAAATACTCCATTAGTATTGTGTTCCTTTCAACTTCTCTTAGATTTCCACCAACTGTATGTTTTGAGTATTTTAATCTTGGTTATTTTTATGAAAGGGATACTGGTATTTATATTTTCTTGGAAGATTGTGTCCTTCATCAATAATATAATCGTGTTGGTGCATTTAATACGTCGGGCATTGAATTCTTCCTGTTTGGCATTAATATTATTATTCCTACTTTTTATTTAAATGAGTGTTGTCTATCATTGCCCATTCTTTGCTTTCAACTGTTGTGAATACTTTTTACTATAGTGTATGTTTTTATTTTTCTTTTGTATGGTGCAGTAATATAATTTTTTGTCAGTAAGAAGTGTTGATGTGAGTTTTTCCCTATTATTAAATGTATTTGGTTGTTTTAATCAGGATCTGAGAGGGAGAGAGACCGACACTAAAATTCATATAACCGTTTTATTGATACTTTGAAGTTAATTGATTATCTCTTTTATGCCATAAAATCATGCAGGTTTTATGGACTTTTTTTTTTTTTTTTAATGTCTGAGTGGAAATTCTCAGATGAAAATCTCAGCATTCTTTTTGGTTGAATCATTCCTGGCAAGTTTTACAGACAGAAGCCTAATGGCTAATTGACAACAAGTCAAATTTACATGTTGTGTTATCTTTAGCACCTTCTCTGGCTAGATAGTCAATACACAGGGCTGGGAGTGGAATAAGAGCACCGGATATGACTTGGTCCAAAAGCTTCAATGTGCTGCACTCCTGTAGATTCCCTCAATGTACATATGTTCCTACTATCGAGACCATGTAATGGGACGAGAGTATATCAGATCTGTAACGTAAAGCAAGTGCTTTTCCTGATATCATGCTTTAAAAATATGAATTATCAAGACCCAAGGAGAATTGTGCAAGGTCCGAATGGTGACTGGAAGTGCCTCAGCACTCAAACAGCCGTGTGGAGGACAGGCTCTTGGTGCTCCAACCAGGCGTCAGGGCTCTGCCTCTGACAAGGGAGACCCAACTTCAGGACACTGGTCCACAAGAGACCTCCCAGCTCCATGTAATATAAAACAGCGAAAAACTCCCAGAGATCTCCATCTCAACGTCAAGACCCAGCTTCACTCAACGACCAGCAAGCTACAGTGCAGGACACGCTATGCCAAACAACCAGCAAAACAGGAACACAACCCCATCCATTAGCACAGAGGCTGCCTAAAATCATAATAAGGCCACAGACACCCCAAAACACACCACCAGACGTGGACCTGCCCACCAGGAAGACAAGATCCAGCCTCATCCACCAGAACAAGGGCAACAGTCCCCTCCACCAGGAAGCCCACACAACCCACTGAAAAACCTTAGCCACTGGGGACAGACACAAAAAACAACTGGAACAACGAACCTGCAGCTTACGAAAAGGAGACCCCAAACACAGTAAGTTAAGCAAAATGAGAAGACAGAGAAATACACAGCAGATGAAGGCGCAAGACAAAAACCCACCAGGCCTAACAAATGAAGAGGAAATAGGCAGTCTACCTGGAACAAAATTCGGAATAATGATAATAAAGATGATCCAAAATCTTGGAAATAGAATAGAGAAAATACAAGAAACGTTTAACAAGGATGTAGAAGAATTAAAGAGCAAACAAACAGCGATGAACAACACAATAAATGAAATTTAAAATTCTCTAGAAGGGATCAATAGCAGAATAAGTGAGACAGAAGAACAGATAAGTGACCTGGAAGATAAAATAGTGGAAATAACTACTGCAGAGCAGAATAAAGAAAAAAGAATGAAAAGAATTGAGGACAGTCTCAGAGACCTCTGGGACAACCTTAAACGCACCAACATTCGAATTATAGGGGGCCCAGAAGAAGAAGAGAAAAAGAAAGGGACTGAGAAAATATTTGACGAGATTATGGTTGAAAACTTCCCTAATATGGGAAAGGAAATAGTTAATCAAGTCCAGGAAGCACAAAGTGTCCCATGCAGGACAAATCCAAGGAGAAACATGCCAAGACACATATTAATCAAACTATCAAAAATTAAATACAAAGAAAAATATTAAAAGCAGCAAGGGAAAAACAACAAGAAACACATAAGGGAATCCCCATAAGGCTAACTGCTGATCTTTCAGCAGAAACTCTGCAAGCCAGAAGGGACTGGCAGGACGTATTTAAAGTGATGAAGGAGAAAAACCTACAACCAAAATTACTATACCCAGCAAGGATCTCATTCAGATTTGATGGAGAAATTAAAAGCTTTACAGACAGGCAAAAGCTAAGAGAATTCAGCACCACCAAACCAGCTTTACAACAAATGCTAAAGGAACTTCTCTAGGCATGAAACACAAAAGAAGAAAAAGACCTACAATAATAAACCCAAAACAATTAAGAAAATTGTAATAGGAACATACATATCAGTAACTACCTTAAATGTAAATGGATTAAATGCTCCAACCAAAAGGTACAGAATGGCTGAATGGATACAAAAAAAAGATCGGTATATATGCTGTCTACAAGAGACCCACTTCAGACCTAGGGACACACAGACTGAAAATGAGGGGATGGAAAAAGATATTCCATGAAAATGGAAAACAACAGAAAGCTGGAGTAGCAATTCTCATATCAGACAAAATAGACTTTTTTTAAAGACTATTACAAGAGACAAAGAAGGACACTACATAATGATCAAGGGATCAATCCAAGAAGAAGATATAACAATTGTAAATATTTATGCACCCAACATAGGAGCACCTCAATATATAAGGAAAATATTAACAGCCATAAAAAGGGTAAACAGCAGTAACACAATCATAGTAGGGGACTTAACACCCCACTTTCACCCATGGACAGATCATCCAAAATGAAAATAAATAAGGAAACACAAGCTTTAAATGATACATTAAACAAGATGGACTTCATTGATATTTATAGGACATTCCATCCAAAAACAACGGAATACACATTCTTCTCAAGTGCTCATGTAACATTCTCCAGGATAGATCATATCTTGGGTCACAAAGCAAGCCTTGGTAAATTTAAAAAAACTGAAGTCATACCAAGTATCTTTTCCAACCACAACGCTATGAGACTAGATATCAATTACAGGAAAAAATCTGTAAGAAATACAAACACATGAAGGCTAAAGAACACACTACTTAATAACCAAGAGATCAATGAAGAAATCAAAGAGGAAATCAAAAAATACCTCGAAACAAATGACAATGAAAACACAATGACCCAAAACCTATGGGATGAAGCAAAAGCAGTTCTCAGAGGGAAGTTTATAGCAATAAAATCCTAACTTAACAAGAAACATCTCAAATAAACAACCTAAACTTACACCTCAAGCAATTAGAGAAAGAAGAACAAAAAAACCCCAAAGTTAGCAGGAGGAAAGAAATCATAAAGATCAGATCAGAAATAAATGAAAAAGAAATGAAGGAAATGATAGCAAAGATCAAAAAAACTAAAAGCTGCTTCCTTGAGAAGATAAACAAAATTGATAAACCATTAGCCAGACTCCTCAAGAAAAAAAGGGAGAAGACTCAAATCAATAGAATTAGAAATGAAAAAGGAGAAGGAACAACTGACACTGCAGAAATACAAAGGATCATGAGAGATTACTACAAGCAACTATATGACAAGAAAATGGACAACCTGGAAGATATGGACAAATTCTTAGAAAAGCACAACCTTCCGAGACTGAACCAGGAAGAAACAGAAAATATGAACAGAGCAATCACAAGCACTGAAGTTGAAACTGTGACTAAAAATCTTCCAACAAACAGAAGCCCAGGACCTGATGGCTTCACAGGCGAATTCTATCAAACCTTTACAGAAGAGCTAACACCTATCCTTCTCAAACTCTTCCAAAATATAGCAGAGGAAGGAACACTCCCAAACTCATTCTACGAGGCCACCATCACTCTGATAGCAAAACCAGACTAAGATATCACAAAGAAAGAAAACTACAGGCCAATATCACTGATGAACATAGATGCAAAATCCTCAAAAATACTAGCAAACAGAATCCAACAGCACATTACAAGGATTATACACTATGATCAAGTAGGGTTTATCCCAGGAATGAAAAGATTTTTCAATATACGCAAATCAATGAATGTGAAACACCACATTAACAAACTGAAGGAGAAAAACCATATGATCATCTCAATAGATGCAGAGAAAGTTTTTGACAAAATTCAACACCCATTAATGATAAAAACCCTACAGAAAGTAGGCATAGAGGGAACTTTCCTCAACATCATAAAGGCCATATATGACAAACCTACAGCCAACATAATCCTCAATAGTGAAAAACTGAAAGCATTTCCACTAAGATCAGGAATAAGACAGGGTTGCTCACTCTCACCACTATTATTCAACACATTTTGGAAGTTTTAGCCACAGCTATTAGAGAAGAAAAAGGAATCCAAATTGGAAAAGAAGAAGTAAAGCTGTCACTGTTTGCAGATGACATGATACTATACATAGACAATCCTAAAGAGCTAGTAGAGCTAATCAATGAATTTGGTAAAGTAGCAGGATACAAAATTCATGCACAGAAATCTCTTGCATTCCTATACACTAATGATGAAAAATCTGAAAGTGAAATCAAGAAAACACTCCCATTTACCATTGCAACAAAAAGAATAAAATATCTAGGAATAAACCTACCTAAGGAGACAAAAGACCTGTATGCAAAAAACTATAAGACACTGACGAAAGAAATTAAAGATGATACAAATAGATGGAGAGATATACCATGTTCTTGGATTGGAAGAATAACACTGTAAAAATGACTCTACTACCCAAAGCAATCTACAGATTCAATGCAATCCGTACCAAACTACCACTGGCATTTTTCACAGAACTAGAACAAAAAATTTCACAATTTGTATGGAAACACAAAAGACCCCGAATAGCCAGCGCAAACTTGAGAAAGAAAAACGGAGTTGGAGGAATCAGGCTCCCTGACTTCACACTATACTACAGAGCTACAGTAATCAAGACAGTATGGTACTGGCACAAAAACAGAAATATAGATCAATGGAACAGGATAGAAAGCCCAGAGATAAACCCACGCACATATGGTCACCTTATCTTTGATAAAGGAGGCAATAATATACAATGGAGAAAAGACAGCCTCTTCAATAAGTGGTGCTGGGAAAACTGGACAGCTACATGTAAAAGAATGAAATTAGAACACTCCTTAACACAATACACAAAAATAAACTCAAAATGGATTAAAGACCTAAATGTAAATCCAGACACCATCAAAGTCTTAGAGGAAAACATAGGCAGAACACTCTATGACATAAATCATAGCAAGATCCTTTTTGACCCATCTTCTAGAGAAATGGAAATAAAAATAAACAAATGGGACCTAATGAAACTTCAAAACTTTTGCACAGCAAAGGAAACCATAAACAAGACCAAAAGACAACCCTCAGAATGGGATAAAATATTTGCAAATGAAGCAACTGACAAAGGATTAATCTCCAAAACATACAAGCAGCTCATGCAGCTCAAAATCATAAAAACAAACAACCCAATCCAAAAATGGGCAGAAGACCTAAATAGACATTTCTCCAAAGAAGATATACAGATTGCCAACAAACACATGAAAGAATGCCCAACATCATTAATCATTAGAGAAATGCACATCAAAACTACAATGAGATATCATCTCACACCGGTCAGAATGGCCATCATCAAAAAATGTACAAACAATAAATGCTGGAGAGGGTGTGGAGAAAAGGGAACCCTCTTGCACTGTTGGTGGGAATGTTAATTGATACAGTCACTATGGAGAACAGTACGGAGGTTCCTTAAAAAACTACAAATAGAACTACCATAGGACCCAGCAATCCCACTATATCCCACAGGCATATACCCTGAGAAAACCATAATTCAAAAAGAGTCATGTACCAAAATGTTCATTGCAGCTCTATTTACAATAGCCAGGACATGGAAGCAACCTAAGTGTCCATCAACAGATGAATGGATAAAGAAGATGTGGCACATATATACAATGGACTATTACTCAGCCATAAAAAGGAACGAAACTGAGTTATTTGTAGTGAGGTGGATGGACCTAGAGCCTGTCATACAGAGTGAAGTAAGTGAGAAAGAGAAAAACAAATACCGTATGCTAACACAGATATATGGAATCAAAAAAAAAAAAACGGTCAGAAGAACCTAGGGGCAAGACAAGAATAAAGATGCAGACCTACTAGAGAATGGACTTGAGGATATAGGGAGGTGTAAAGGTAAGCTGGGACGAAGTGAGAGAGTGGCATGGACATATATACACTACCCAATGTAAAATAGATAGCTAGTGGGAAGCAGCCACATAGGACAGGGAGATCAGCTCGGTGCTTTGTGACCACCTAGAGGGGTGGGATAGGGAGGGTTGGAGGGAGGAAGATGTAAGAGGGAAGAGATATGGGGACATATGTATATTTATAACTGATTCACTTTGTTATAAAGCAGAAACTAACACACCATTGTAAAGCAATTATACTCTAATAAAGATGTTAAAAAAAAAAGACCCAAGGAGACACTAGGATAAAAAAGAGAAAAGAAATACTTTTTGTTCCTCATTTGAATAAAACTAAAAGGAAACTATTGGCTTCTTCTTCTCATGGTATGTATTTCACTACCCAATTACTTTCTATAACAATGATCCAGACTCAGCCACCCTTTGGGAACTGTCCTTCTGACTGAAAATTCACAAAGTAGTCCCCAAGGAGGTTAGCTGTTATAAG
Source organism: Tursiops truncatus (assembly GCF_011762595.2). Classification (NCBI taxonomy): domain Eukaryota; kingdom Metazoa; phylum Chordata; class Mammalia; order Artiodactyla; family Delphinidae; genus Tursiops; species Tursiops truncatus. The sequence goes on along the minus strand of NC_047039.1, from coordinate 75,616,707 downwards.
CTTTATGGATAAGAACTGAGATTGTCTCTGGTTGTAAACTCTATGGCCACATCATCGATTTAGTGGCTCTCTTCTCCAATTCTGTACTAGCTGAATTATGGGGGCTGAAGTTGTTCTGCCTCTGCCAGACCATATACCTCTAACCTTTCTGAACATGAAGATGTCTAGCTCCCACATTACAATCTCAAGAGACTGTGTTTTTTCCTAAGTGTGTACCTAATTCTTATAGGAGCTCAAAAGATAAGAAAAAAATATATGAGCAGAAGGAGAGTAATTCATAGCTATTGCCACAATTCAAAACAGAGGAAATTTGAAGGTTGTAGATTTACTATGTTCTTTTATGACTTTCTGCTATCGGGCTATTTCTCTCATAAAAAAAAATAGCTCCCAGATGTCTAAACTGAATGTCACTAAGGCACACTATCTCAAGGTACTATAGCACTGAAGAGCTATGGAATTTTTGAAGAGATAGGCTTTCAACAAAGGAACTGCATTGGGGGAGGCAGCAAGCTATAAAGCCCTGTTTTCCCTTTTGGAAAGGTCATTACATGAACTCTTCCTCCTTTATGTTAGGAAGAGGCAATCAAAAGGAAGATTCCCAGACACTAACGCTACCATCCTACTGCCATCATTAGCTCCCCCAGTCAGTCTGGGGGTCGCGATGATCCACAAGCCAATATATGTTATACATAAACAGTAATGCAACAGCCATATCAAATTTGTTTGCCAGGCAATTAAACTTTATGCCAAGCTAATTCAATTTTGCTACTGTTTTATTAAGTCCTATGGAAAAAAAAATATGTTCTCTCTGGTAAATCACAAGTTTCACAACACATTTCTTAATACAAGCTCCTTGTGCTATTTTGATATATTAAATATCCACCAACAAATTTCTGGGCTCATAAATCTACAGTGATAAAATTAATCCTATTGCTGAAGACAAATAAATATTTTATTGCAGTTTTATGAGCTTTTGTTCCCTCTTCACTTTCAAGTAGATGTTGTTTAGTGGTAGGAAGACATTTTGCTCCTGTAAAAATGTAATAGAAACAATATAATAGTAATAGAATTCATATCTTCAGAACTGTTGTGATCCCTAAGATTGAAAACTCAAGCACACATCTCCACCCCCAAAATTATAAAGACGATTTTGTCATCAGAAAATACCCAATCACTATATTCAACTCAATTTATATGCTGAGGTCTTTTGCATTTCAATTGTGGGCACTAATTCTATTTGTGACACTATTTTTGTCTGTGTGTGCTAGTAAAATATTTGAGTTGCAGGAGGGAAGAAAGAGCAACAAACCAAATTCCTAAATGTAGTTCTTTTAATTCACCAGAGGGCACAAACCTTGGAGGTTACCAAGAATTGCACGGGCTGGAAGAGAGGAAGGCTCAGGTATAAAGTGGCTGCCTGATTGTCTGTAGAAAGTTTAATTTAGTTCACCTAAACCAGAAAATATTTTGCAAAAAAATAGAAATTTAGTAGGTAAAGATCAAGTAGTGTATTCCCTCCCATATATAAGAAAAGGGAACTGACATTTAGAGATGGGATATTACCTACCTTGAAAACATTTTATGCTAGAAAATGAAGCCATTCATAACTAAAACCAGACCTGAATTGTCTGACTTCCAATCCCTTAAATTCAGTACCATTCCTATCATAATGCATTAATTGTTAAACAGTATACAAAAAAAAAATTTTGCTAACTTGGATCAGGCTAAAGTCCACAGGAGGGTTATCCAGTGAGTACTCCAACCTAATCTGTTCATTATACACCCTGGCCTTTGGTCATTTCTACAATATACTCTGCTCAGGGTGTTGCTTACTGCTCTCTGAGTCCACACTCTTTCACTCCAGACATATTCTCTTCTTGAACTAATTCCCATCCCCCGACCAGGCTCAAATTCTGTGGGCAGGAAGGCAGACTTAGAGATGGGACTATTCACAAGCACTTTTATCTCTGGCAGGAGGTAATGGGCATATGCCACCTTCACTTACATTCTGGCAAATTACAAACAACACCAAAATAATTTGCAAAGAGCCCACCAAGCTGATGAGAGATGTGAGTATAATAATGAATAGGGGAGAAAGTGAATAGGGTAGGGAACTTCCACTTCCAGCCAGTACAAAATAACAGGGACCCAACGAACCCTTCCTACTTGAAACACAAACCAAGAAAAGAAAAGAAAAATATATGAAACAAAGGTTTTTGAGACACTAGGTTTCAGGCAAGGAAGGAAAGTAATCCTTCATGATGGGACACAAGCAGGATGCCCCAGCTTACTGATTTGAGAAAAAGTTGAGGTTGTAATGCAGGCAGGGAGAACCCAGGCAGAGCCCAGGATACTCTCTGAGTTGAGAAGGGGGAGTTCTGAGTCTGGGGAGAAGATGATCAGAGTTCCCAGGAAAAAGTATTGGAGAGGATAAAGTCCCACAGAATGGGGACTCCTTAATATCAACCCTTAATAAGAACCTTAGTTTTAAACAACCAGACACATTGTCACCCCACTAAACACTGTACTTCCTAGGCTATTTTTCAATTAGGTACGGCTACACAGCTATTTTGGCTAAGGAGATGTAAGAAAATACTGTATTAGGAACTTGACAGAAAAGGAATACCTTTTACCTACTGATAGAAAGCAAGCGTCAGAGCTCAAATTTGAGCAGTCTTATTGGACAATAAAGCAAAGCCACAGACACCTGGACCTTTGTGTCTTTTGCCCACACGGATAATCGATAGGCCTGTTTGGGTCTCAGTCATTGGTCCAGACAGATTACCAAGGTCACATAACTTAATTTCATATACATGGTTCATTCATGTCTGATAGCTCTCTTCCTTTCCACACACCCTTGATTTGCACTCTTGGACACGTGGAGGTTATTCTGTTCCTCCTCCAACATCATGTTAGGCTATGGGAAATTCGATGGAGAGGTAGAAGGCCTAGACAAAACAGAGCTTTTTTATACTTGGAACTTGCTGTCTCTGTAGGGTCCTGTTTGGCGATGTTCTGCCTCTCCATTCTACCTCTCCAGGAATCAGCCCATGAAGATAGCACAGGGATTCTATGGGGCCCACTACTGTTGAATTATTCTCTATCTGTCCTCTTTCTTAGAGGGGGCAGCAAGAAAATTTTGGTCTCACTCCACTATTCTCCAAAATAATTTGTATATGCCTCAAACCCTTCCTATGTCATTAAGGATCCAGGTTTTTGAAAATCAGGTCAGGAAGAGACAACCCCTCAACCCCAGTATCTACTGTTAAATCCCTTCCTTGACTGACAAGTGAAAGGGTTGGATGACTAAGTTAAAAAAAAAAAAAAAGTTGGACATTTCAGGGGAGACTCATCAGTGAAAATATTACCCTGCACACCAGATTTAATGATCCCCAAGCTTTCCTCCTGGTTTTCAAGCTGATGGGTGATCTGATCTGGGGAAAGAATGATTAACAATTTTGGCAGCTTTCTCACTTTATCATTTTTTAGAAAATATTCCCTTTTGTTTCCTAATAAACAAAAATTATTTATAATGAATTCTTAGCTCCTTTTACAGGGAAAAGTTGCTCCCGTTGCTCAGGTGGTGCTGACTTTCAGACATACTAAAAACTGAGGCATGAAACAATTAAGCAGAGCTCACGTAAAAAAGCAGAGAATGACAATGTTCAAATGAAGTCTATGCAAACGGGGCAAACCTACAACATTCTATAAATGTAAAAAAGATGAACATGGCATGTCAGAGACATTTAGGGAGCTCTGGACTCTTCATACAGGAATGGAAACTCTGAAAAGAGCTAAGAAAAAACAGGTTTTAGGAATAACTATTTTAAAAGAAACCAGATGAAAGTAAGTAGCTCATTTCTTTATTCTTCCTGCTCTTCTAAATTATATTTGGTTTTTACAGAAGAAAGGAACCAACTGAGCTTTTACTAGCAGCCACCGTCTCTCCACCCTACCATCATCCCACAGTCCCCCTCCTCCAAATAAAAACACCTTGTGATTTGCTGAGTAATTCTAAAGTAATAGTGGGATAATATCTTGAAATGTTAATTGACATTTTTGGTCCAAGTTTCCTTGTGCTCATTGCCCTCTCTACTCCCAACAGCTGGGCAGTAGTGATGGCTTTCCATTTCCCTTGCCCTTAAGGGCAGGCAGGAATAAACAGCCACTAGTGATTTGTAACAGTTGTGAATTTTGAGAGAGAAAGTCATTGTTCAATGATTTAAAATTTAAGACCCAGAGCTTGTGGATTTAACACATAGCTTTTATTTTAAAACAAAACAAAAACATAGTATGGAGGATACAGGTTGATGACATAAAAGTTGTTTCCCTACCATAGAGCCAAAAGATAGATAGAAACATTTCCAATACTCTAGCAATGGGCTTGGAAAGGACTAGAAAATAGGGCTAGAAATAAAGAGTCTCCATTCTCTATGCCCACATTTGCTACCTGCCAACACTGTGGCTGAAACCTCAATTAAGGATGGAAATGGAAGCAGAAAAGGCTTTTATGTCTCAGTTTCCAACTGGAACCCTTGGAAGAGATACCCTCCCAACATGAAGTGGATCACAATAGATTATAAATGATGAGGTATGTTCTGTTTAACACAAATTTTTGAGACGTAATCAGAGACGGAAAAGTATTTAGATATAAGTATGTTATAAACAGTGAAACATCACAAAAAAATGCCAAGTCAGAAGCACTTCTAGAATAGTGATGTGAGGAACTCTGTGGATCCTCTTCCCAATAAAAAAAACAGTAACTAGTGAAAGTATAAAAAGCAATATAAAAATCTTTGGAAGTTGTCCTAAGGTCATATAGCAAATGGAGAAACATTTATTCAAGAAAATCTACTAAATCTTGTTAAGAACAGAAAGAGTCAGTGACTTTTGAACCATGACTTGCCCCCTTCCCTTCCCAGGCAAAGTGATGGAAGATCTACCCTAGGCACGTGAAATTAGGAAGATAGGCTACTCTTTCACTGCAGCTCCAAGCCTAGGGTTATGGTATCTCCCTAGGAGGGGCAGGCCACCTATTTCTCATCCCTTCCTCTCCTGACTCCATGTTGCAAAAGCTCTATTTCAGAAGAAAATGACAGAGAAGTTGGAGGTCCTCTTTCTCTACCTAGGCCTTGTCATAGGAAAGAAGTTCTAAATTAGGTATGATAGGCTGAGAATACTGGGCCCTAATTATCCTTGTCCCAGTTCATGGGTATAGCTAAGGTTCCATGATAGGAGAAGAAAGCCAAGAAGACCAGAGACTGTCTTTGCCTAGAACTCTGCTCATAGAACATGGGTGTCTCTGCAAGAGAAACAGGCCGCTATCCTCACCCCCAACTCTGAAGCAGTAGCACTTATATTCTGCCCAGGAGGAAGAGAAAGGCTAAAAGAACAAAGAGCTCCATACCTCTCCCTAAGAGGACTCAACTTATATGGAACAGAGTGCGGAGAACTTCAAGCCTCACGGCACTGTAATCAACAGTGGTGATTTGGGTAGTGAGTAATTAGTAGGGGGCTTATAGCTCTGTAACAGCACTAAGATAAAAGGCAGAACAGCTAGAAGGTTAGCAGAAATAACCAAGGAAAGAAGCAGCAAAGAAGAGCCCTCCTAGGGGTGGAGGAAGCCTTAAGGTTTGGCCTCAAAGATGACTCCTACACATGGGAATCAGATTGTTTCTGTTCAAACAGAATCAGGTCAGACTTCAGAGCAATTTATTTACCAGGGAGTTGTCAAAAACAATACAGCAACCAGCTAGAAATTAGCGTAGGCTAACTGCTGCATCTGATACCAATACAGATGGTATTTGGTCTGCAAAGCTAAAGCAGTAGCTCAAGAAGTTCATGAAAAGAGACAGTCAAAGAGAACTCGGATATCCATTGTCAACACAGTGAGGTAGGAGGACTCAGCGTGACGGTACACACCCAAGCCTGCACTCTCTGAGGAGCCACATTAGAGGCTGCATATTTTGGGAAAAGCAGTCTTCACTCAACTAGTTCAGGCAAGTAACTAAAAAACAAAACAAAAAAACCCTAGTAGACTAGAAAAAAATGACAGCCCTGGAGATGCGATGTTAGTATCAGAGTTGCTACAGCATATTATCAAAGTACCCAGTTTGGAACAACAACAACAAAAAAACAAATTATGAGACAACCGAATAAACAAGATTATGTATTTTCAGGATTTAAAAGAACAGGCAACAGAAACTGCATTTAAGAGAGTCCGAATGTTGTACTTAGAGGACAGAAACTTTAAAGTAGTTATTACAAATATGTTCAAAGAACTAAAGGAGGCCACACTTACAGAATTAGAGGAGGGTATGATGATAATGTCTCACCTACTGGAAAATATCAATGAAAATCAGAAATTATAAAATGAACCAAAAGGAAATTCTGGAGTTCAGAAAGTCCGGTAACCAAATAAAAAATTTGCTAGAGGGGGTCAATAGGAGATGGAAGTTGGGAGAACAAATCAGTAAACATGAAGACAGATTGACAGACATAATATAATCTGAGAGCAGAAGAAAATAAGAATGAGAAACAATGAAAAGAGCCTGGGAGAAATGCAGGACACTATTGAGCATAGTAACATACAGTTGATTCTCAGTATTCATGGATTCTGTATTTGTAAATCAGACTACTTGCAAAGTGTATTTGTAACCAGCCAAATGGATACTCAGGGCATTTTCACAGTCATTTACAGACTTAGGTAAAGCAATGAAAAATCTGAGCCACCCAACACACAGGTTCTTAGCGGAGGTCAAACCAGGCAACACGCTGCCTTGTTGTGTCATCTCTCATGCTGTAGACAAGTCTCTTTTTGACATATATAACGGCCAAGTTTTTCACATTTTTGTGCTTTTTGTTGGTGGTTCTGCTGTTTTAAGTGGGCTTCAAGTGTAGTGCTGAAGTGCTGTCTAGTATTCCTAAGCACAAGAAGGCTGTGATGTGCCCTACAGAGAAAATGTGTGTTCGATAAGCTTCATTTAGGCATGACTTACCGTGCTGTTTACCATGAGTTCAATGTTAATGAATCAACAATACTTTACATTCAGGAAAAGGAAGAGGAAATTTGTTTTGTATGTGACACTGCTCCAGAAAGTGCTAAAGTAATAACTATAGTACATGATGAAGCTTCAGAAAGGTAGAATTTTGTGGATAAATTTTTTGGATAAATTTGTGGATTTGTGAGTTGATGAACAAAAAAAAAGTACAGTGTACAGATTGCTGTGAGGCTGAACTCCAAAGAAATTATGGTCAAACAGTTAATGAAAACATGACCGATTCCTTACAAAGTCTTCTAAAACATAGAAGAGGATAGAATACTTCTCAACTCATTCTACTATTTCAATTTATCCTGATGCCAAAACCAGACAAATATAAGAAATACCCATATATAATTTTGGAGATCACGTGGGTGTGGGATTTGATCTATTCTCAAGAGTCTGAGGAGACTGTTGCTGCCTTAGATGTGAACCATAGTTCTGATAATAATTCAAATTAATATGTGTCTGTATTGCAGTGCTCAACTGTGTAACCTCCAGAGTCTTAAATGCTGTTTCATGACTGTGGCTCCATCAAACAATACAATAAATTATCTTCCCAAAAACTAGAAGAAAATCTTAGACTTAAAAAAGTTGAGGGCTTCCCTGGTGGCGCAGTGGTTGAGAGTCCGCCTGCCGATGCAGGGGACACGGGTTCGTGCCCCGGTCCGGGAGGATCCCACATGCCGTGGAGCGGCTGGGCCCGTGAGCCATGGCCGCTAAGCCTGCGCGTCCGGAGCCTGTGCTCCGCAACGGGAGAGGCCACAACAGTGAGGGGCCCACGTACCGCAAAAAAAAAAAAAAAAAAAAAAGTTGAAATGATTATTATCAGAAACTTTATACGTAACCATAACATCAAACTGTGATACAGCTGTGGATTTGTCATGTGATCAGATGATAATAGTCTCTTCTTCAGCCAAAGCTGATAAATCAGGAAAAGGAAGGATTGAAACCTGATATCAAAATAATTTTCTGTTCCTGTGTTAAACAATACTGGGACTGGCATACTTCCTCTGACTACGTTAAACAATACTGAGAATAAGCAAAGTAAAATTAGGTTCTTGCTCCAGAGAATACTTGCTCCTGCAAGGTAAGACTGAGCAAGCAAGAACAGCTTACTTACTGAGACTAAGCTTACTCATCATACCTTACTTCAAGACTCTTGCTTCTCTGTACATACCAGTCCAAAGCAATTATGTCATAAACTCGGCCCGGTCCCAACCAGCTACCCTCCTTGCAAGACCGACCTTAAAATTACTCTTTAAAATTCTAAAATCATACAAATATTCCCCACCTCCCCAATTTTCCCCTTCTGAGGTGTTACCAAGACTGTGACAGTTGTATTTTCCCTTACTGCGGTAGGTCAAATAAAGTTAGCTGTGCTGAATTCAGGATTTTCTGTTGGTCTTTTAGTCTTTTGTGAGAGCTGTCACACCCCTTAGGTTTTTACATCCTATTAGACAATGAGTTTTTAAAGATAGGCTCTTATACTTTATTCTCTGTGTATATGTCAGAAAGTACCCCCAAAAAATACTGATTGCATTTACCAGGCAGTCAGAGAAACCTACTGAACTGAAACATTGCCTTATATTTTTACCAATAGCTATAGTGGAAGAATAAAAGTATTGTATTCTCACGCTTTAGAGACTGAAAACAGTAATATTTTGTTTCATTGCTTTCTAACTAATGTGGAAACTATCCAAAATGGAAAAACGAAACTCAGATGATCATTATCAGCCAAAAGAAGTAATAAAATTTGCTGGGTTTTAGAAAGATGCATTTTAAAGAGAAAAACAGAGGAATATGTAGAAAGACTTTGAACTAAATCATTCATAATACAATAAGCAATCTATTCCTAAGAGGTGCGTTAAGATATCTGACAGTATGAGAATGTATTTATTTATTCAATAAATATGTTTTAGTAACTACTACAGGCTGAGTAAAGTTTTTGGAATTGGTGCATGGTGGTTAATAAGCAAACATTCTCTAACTACATGGGACTTGTATTCTAGTTGTGAGAAGGCAATTTTTCAAAAGGAAATACACATAAATATAGAATTACAGTTTGCAGTAAGTACTATGAAGTGTAGTCAAAGAGACTAAAAACAGACACAGTGGGCACAAGGAGATTAGGTAGGCTTTGCAGAAGACCAGGCATAAGATTAAGTTGGAATGTAGATATTTTTCCCTACCTTGACTTGAAGGATTAGGCTAAATCTCCCAGCAAGTTGGAAATGTACAATTTTCCAAAGATAGAGGAAGAAAATGAAAACAAAAGTGAATTTTCAGTTGTCTTACATCATGGAAATAATAGATAACGGGAACGAGATATGTTTCATCAATCTTGAATAAAATGATACACTAGATTTGGGGAGGAAGGATTGAGACCATGTAAAACTCAGCACTAGAAATTCTATTTCCATATAGCATTTCCAAAAGCTTTAGACAAAGTTATTCTGAAAGAAATTGGAATTGGGGCCTACTGTGAAACCCTAAAAGAAATCAAAGTTACTGGTACGGCATTCTAACTTACTGACTTTACAGATTTTCAGTAAATACATTTCACATTGCTTACCTAGAATGTACAGGACATAACCTGTTCTGTGTTAGTGAATTTAGATATCTAAACTCCAAAAGGATATACAAAGAGGCTAAAAATCATTTTAGCATGAAACACACACACATTTACCCAACCATAATTTAATACTTAATAAAGAGTTCAAATTGTTTCTAAATTAAGTCTTATATGCATACTAAATGGCAGGTGCTTCATAAGATTTTCAGTAGATCCCACGATTCAATAACTCCATTTATAGAAGAGGAAACTATAGCTCAGAGAAACTAAATAAATTACTAAAGGTCCACAGCTAAGTAATTGTGTAAATGGGTTTTTAAGTCAGGTTTGTTTGGAGGCACACTTTCTTTTCTTGGCCACTTGTTCTCCCAGAGTGACCCTGAAGTTAATATTTCTCAACAATTTTTAGGTATGTCCCAATGACTTATTAAAAGTAGGGGAAACTAAGATCCAACCTATTACACCTTTAGGCAGATGAACAGCCTACCAAAACATATGAGTTTTCACTATCACATCAGCAAAAATAAAAAAGTTTGAGAACACATTGTTTTGATTTGTAAATCTAGGGCAAAGAGGCAGTTTTATACATTGTGGATAGACGTGTGAATACATGAACTCTCTAAGGTGGTAACGTTGGCAGAATCTATCAAAATTACAAATATACAAACACTTTGATCCAGTCATTCTAAATTTGAGTTTGACGTGTCCCTGTCATTCTGTGAAAGAAGCCCTCGGTGATGCTCTACCCAGCTCTCACATGCCTGCTCAGTGTTTGCACCAGTTTCTCAGTCACTGGCTCATTTCTCTTCTGAATACACTGATTACCTGGAACCATACTCCTAATAGTCTCCACCTTGATTATTACTTGGAATCCCTGGCTACCCTGCCCAGTTCACTTGAGGAGTCTCCCTTATATATCAACATTTGCCTGAATGAAGTCTGAATTCATCATGATCTTTCTACAGTTAGCATTACGAATTGGTTACTACTGCTCCTCAGTACCCACATTTATAATCCTCCCTCCATCTCTGTTCTTTGTGCCCAATGCTGTTGGGAGGTCAAAGCATACTCTCCAATTCAGCCTCCCCAATATATAATACCTTTAAAAATTAATTATATTGCACCTCATCATGCACAGCACTAAACCACCTAGGCCAAGGAAAGGAAATTTTTGAAATACTTTCTATAAGCTAAGTCCTCTGCTAGCAACTTTTGCATATTCTACCTGATTCAATCTTCATTGCAGACCTGGAGTATAGATATTATTTTCTTCACTTTCTCTTGAGTAAACCAAGACCTAGTGAAAATACCTTTCTTAAGGTCATGTGTTTAAGACTGAGCTGTGATTATAGCCAGCTCTCTTGACTTTCAATCTAGTACCATTTTTAATTAAACTTCATGGCCTCTAAACCACCTCCCTTTTAATCAGAAAGGGATATTCAATCAGAAGTCGATTTCCATTTCAGCAGCTTCAGTGAATATAGAAGAATTAACGTTTTTTCTGGAAGGCAATTTTGTGATTCCTCAGGTACTGTATAAATTCATTGTCAAATGGCTTTAACATCTTTTAAATATTCCTTCATATTTTGTTACACTGGCCCTTTTTGTTTCTTTCTTTTTGTTATCTACCATACAAAATCTAGATCAGTCATAAAATGATACTTTCTTCATTAATGGCAACTCCTAGATTATTTTTCTTTGTAAATCAGTTATATACTATGTCTTTTCTAGGTCTGAAACATAACCAGTCTCTGTATTTCGGCAGCAGGTGACTTATGAAGCCTTACAGACGGAATGTGCCATCTGTTTGATATCTAAGGATTTCAAGCTACGTTTGTCATAAAACATATTTAATCTGGATTGGTAATTACATATTTATATGATCAATTTTAACCTTCATGAGTTTAGAGGCTATCTCTGAATATGACTTTGATCTTCATCTTGGTTTTTTTAATTTAGATTGCTCCTGGCTCTTAATACAATTCCAGTTGGTATGGACTACTCCATGTAGCATATGTACCTGATTTGAGGCACTTTGATTTAAAATGCCCCATTTTTAATTTAAATTTTCTCATTAGTGTAATAGTTACTTTTCAAATCCTCCGGAGAATTCATGAAACTTCCTCCTTTGTTTCTTTTATTCTTCAGCCTTTCATTCAATAGAAATGCATTAATGCCTGCAATGTAGCAGGGACTAGCAGTCACCTGGTTATAACGTTGAACAAAGGAGGCACAGTCTCTGACATTACTGATCTATGTTCTTGTTGGAGGGAAGACAGCATGGAAGCAAATTCAACAAGGTGGAAGAGTTTAAGCAATGGCCCTGAGGTAGGGAAAAAAATGGGTGTCTTTAGTAAACCAAATGATCAATAATGTAACTGGACTACAATAAAATTAGGCATATTGCACAGGGCGAGTCTGCTTAATGGTCTGCTAGAACTTCATAGGGAATTTGATTTTATACTAACTATGGTGGGAGTAACAGACTGATTAATTTTATAAGAATATCATTCTCATTACAAAATGGAGAATAGTTTGAGAGTCACAGGGTAGATAGGAAGAGACCTGGGAGATTGTAACAGAGTCAGGCAAAAGATAATGATAGCCTGGTCTAAGTAGAGGACAGATTAAAGATGTAACTTGAAAATAAGATTAGCATAAATTGAGGAGGATTTGACATAGAAATTGAGAACAATAGAGATTTAAGGATGATCCAGATATCATGACCACATCAGTATCAGATAGGATAAAGCCAGGTGATGCTGCATTAATAAATAACCACTGAAACCACATGGCCCAGAACTACCATATTTATTTCTTGCTCATGCTACATGTCTACATGGGTTGACAGGGGGACTCTGCTCACTGTAATCACACAGAGATTTGGGCTGATGGAGGAGCCAACCTCCATGACCTGAACATTGTAGGTCATGGTGCTAGAGGAAAAAGAGTTCTTCACTTTCTCACCCACATCAGCTACTAAATATCCTAGCCTGTAGGTGATCTATCCCACTTCCATACACAATTCTTTGACCAAAACTAACCACATGGCTCCACCCAAACACAAGAGTGCTAGGGAATGCAACCCTATGCATGCTTGAAAGGCAGAAGGCTGGAAAATGTTTGATGAAATTATTAATGATTAATACCATGTTTCCTCTTTGTAAGATCCAGTTTTTATTTTTGAGAAAAACTCAGGAAATTTGCTGAAAATAGTGACCACACTGTGCAGGTGGCATGAGCACCTTGGACATTGAATTCCTGGACCGTAAATAATTTCATGTCCAGAAGACCCACCTCTTAGGGCACTTCTCTTGTGGTGATGTCTCCCAAGCATGCTGGAGTCCTACTTTAGACACCACTTACGTTCAGATTATCATCTGTGCTATTATCTGTGTTATTATAGATATGGTGAAGTATGTGGCTAGGTCTTGGCATTTTGGGCAAATGACCTTTTGTAAAAGAAGTATAAAAGTTGCCTTTTCCAATTTATCTACATTTATGAGAGTCAATTTATATTACAATTCAAATCCTTTGATGAGTACTCAATATACTACAGATTCAAAGGTATGGTCTCTGTAGCATAATAGACTGTAACTTGGTCAAGACATCCTGTTCACCACTGCATTCACTTACATATAGAACGGTGCCTGGCACATTGTTGGATGACTATTAATGAGTATTTAAATGTATATGACATATAATACACCCCCATGTAGAATATGATGTTCAACTTCTATAATATAAACTATATTTATAATGTTGCATGTAAAATAAAATGGTATGCAATTGTATATATGAAATGTCTATTACATGTCTTATACAAATAATATTTAGTATTTATTATATGCCAGACACAGTGTTCAGTGATTTAGCTTCATTTTACTTATTCCTTTTGATGATGAGTTGGTTTTAGTATTTTTACTCCCATTTTAGATATGACAATACTAAGCTTAACCTACTCCTTGCATTTTTAGGGGATATATGTTTTGGCAAATTTCCTGGACTCTGTTCCAATGTTGTATTTTCCATATTGAATAAACAGTGACAGGACATGCTATGAGAAGTCAGAGGATAAATGCCCCAACACTACCTGGATCATCAATTTTACTTGAAGTGTGTTTTGTAAAAAAAAAAATCATGGTATTTTATATTATAATAAAAATTATAAAAAATGAATTTTTCATAAGAAAATAAACTTTGAAGAAATTTAAAGTTGACTGCTTATTACGTCAGCTGCTCATATTTTTGCTGTAAGGTGTGTGTATCAGGTAAGAATTTACTTCAGCTGCATTAAAGGGCAAAGTGAAATATCAGTGATTTATATAAGGCAGGGGTTTTATTTATCAGGTAATGAGAAGTCTAATTAGTTAGTCCAGTGCCGGCCTGAGGCTCTGTGACAGCACTAGGAGTCCTACTCCTATCACTGAGCTCACCATCCCATCATGTCCTTGTAAACTCATAGTCACATGATGGTTCTTACTCTGCCTCATGGTTGAATCTATGTTCCAGAAACAAAGGATACTGGAAAAGATGAAAGGCTAAAGGACAAGCCAGCCAAGTCTGTCCCATTTTAAATGATTTCTTGGAAGCACCAACAAAAACTTACACATTCATTGGTCAGAATTGTTTCACACAGGAAACTTTAGCTGCAAGGAAAGTTAGAAAAAGTCGTCTTTTAGCTGGGTAATGGACACACCCAGTAAAATTGGGATTGTGCTAGTAAGGAAGTAAATGGGAAATAGATATTGGGTGGGTAGCAGTTAGCCACCCAAATAATCTGAATGTAAGTGATAGCCAGATGTCTCCATTATGCCTTGGAGACGTGTCCATTGGTCATCATAGAGCGGCCACCCTAAGAACTGGGCCTCTTGGAAGTGAGTTGAGTTTTAAAGGTTTGAAAAGGACTGATTTACAATATATGCTATCTGAGTGGCCCTTCCCTTGCAGAATCTATTGACAGCTGCTTGATCTTGCAAGCAGATCACTGATTTAACCCTCCATAACTTGAGTTGAGGCTATGTAAGTCTGAAATCACTACAGATATCCAAGCTAAGAGTTCTCCATTTTCTGCTGACCCTATGAGTGTTCTCTGTCTGCCTCTTGTTGGAGCATTTACAGTGAAAGTTGTTCACTTAGTTTCTAAAGAATTTAACTGCTGAGTGGCTTTACCTGGGCCATGAAAATATCTAATGCAATTTAGTTAAGAGAACTCTACCGTGGACAAACGGCCGTCAGAAGAAACCCAAACTGGTTCAGTTATGGTGCTCTGAGGTAAAAGCAGCACTGCCTTGGGTATGACTACTTTTTCCCCTCAGAAAAGTAAAATTTCTGAACCAAGACTGATGGGACTCTCCTGTCCTCAGGTGCTTTTTAATATTCTTATTATTTAATCACGTTGTGGTCCTGGGTGAACCAGGCCCTGCTGATGACAGGGAAGAGGGCACATTTTTTCAGAAATCTCTCACACCGACTTCAAAAGACAAGGAACGCTTCTCAGTATACGAAGCCCAAGATTTGCATGCTCAACACCAAACTCTGGGATGTGCTTGGGCCTATTTTAGGGGAAACCCAACCTCACTTTTCATAGTGGCAGCTGGATTCAGTTATTTCCTAGAACAAACCCCTACTATAATCTACTGTTTTCAATTTACCCAAATCCCACCAGAAAACATAGAATTTGAAGGGCACAGGAAACAAAAGCAGTTAGATAAAAACCATTATGAAGCTGAAAACTCCATAATTAACGTGATACTTCATCTCTCACGGAAACACAGATAATTAAAATGGACCAACCACTAACAACTCAAAGGAACAAACAAGGCAAAGATAGCCTTGCAGTGCCCCCTAGCAAACTGCAAAATTCCTCTCTGTAACATTGCTTCTTTGTTACTGCAAATCTAGCTCAAGCTATTTTGAAGCCACAGTCCAGACAATTCTCGTTCCTAATCACTACTGAAATAATTTGACAAACTACTGAAAATTATGCTGATGTCCATTTAATATTAGACAAGCAAACCAGAGCAACGTTCTTTGATAGCAATCTGAAACCATACACTCATGGGACTGATTTCTTTCTTATTTCCATCTCTCCTTTCCTTTTTTTCTTCTTTTCCTTCTTTTAAAAACATTGTGCTGAGCCTGCGATCTTGAACCTAAAGCAAACTAAAAGTAAAAATAAAGCTGATAAGATTTCAAAGCTGTTTTCCCTCTCTTCTGGAAATTCACATGTTGATTTAGCTTATTCAATTCTGCTAAGCAGACTACTTTTATATAGGACTAGCTGAATTTTACAGTCTATTTATCTTGCACCTTTTAATTAAATGGCCTCAACCTGGTGCCCGGTCCCTATTCCACTGTCTTATATAATATATCTGTTCACATTTTCCTTCTAATTAAGAGTAAGAAGCGGTTTCAGGGAGCGAGGTAGAAATATGTGAAAATCACAACAAGGCAAAGCAATTTCATTTTTCAACCTGGATGGGTCCTGGGCTTTTCATTCAGGTCAGCTGAGCTTCTAAATGCTGTGAGTGATTACTAATTTCACTCGGTTTTCCCAGTGATGCTGAAGGTGATGAAGGAGGGACAGATTTGGGGACAACCAAAAGATGGATAGAAGCATAAAGCAATAGTGTTCAATTTCAAGAAAGTCAACAGAAATGTTCGAAATTAGCTAATTCTTCTGGGTGTTATGGAAAATTGCAGAGTGGAAATAATAGGTAGATGACATTTGATTAAATATTTAATTAAGCTAAATACACACAAGCCTCTTAATTCTGAATGTGCTCTGTACAATGCTTTTCCACCACAGAGAAGTAGGGAAACGTTTTTCAACAATTTTTTTTCTGATTATATTTAGTTGCTGACTTGATCAGGCCAAGCATATCATCCCACATTCAAGTCACACTGCACAAAGCGTTATTCCACTTATTAGACCCAGTTTTTCCCCTGCTTATTCACCATATTGACTTATTAACATTCTGCCTTCTCGATTAATTTAAATGACTTTGGAGAGGTTTACCCTTTGGCACTCAGGGACCAATGTAATTGCTTTATAGGCTACTCTTACCACTGCTGATTTTCAAGAAGAAAACACAAAGGTTATGATGCTTTGCTGGACAATGGCAACTCAGGAAGAACCAGGGGTGCATCGTGGATTGGATACTGAAGCTCAGTAGTTTTTGGTTAAAGGAAGCTCCTGAGTAGAGATCTAGCATCTGGTCCCGTAAAGTTTTACTCCAGAAAATACATTCACACAAATGAATTAATATTCCTATTACCATTTCCATTACTCAGTGAGCTAAAGAATCCAAAATCACTAGAAAACGGTGAAAAGAGATGCATGAGTAGAAAAGGCATTTTTAAAGTTTTCAAAATAAAAACTTTAAGCTTTTGCATATACATTTGCAAGCACATTAACTCCAGGTACAAAAAGTTGCCCCTATAATAGTCACAGTGTTTTACTTTCCTATATCAGCCACAACTGTGATGCTTAATTAGCCATATGTTTATTCCTACTGGACTATGACTCCTCCAGGACCGGATCTGAGTTGTAGTCAAACTGTATCGCAAGTAGTGTACTCGGCACAATGTAATTGGTACACGGCTGTTGATTGAATTGGATTAAATTGAATTAGGTTAATACTGGTAAATGTCACTACCCAATCAGTCAGCAAGGACTGGAGGCTTGTACAAGGCGAAACAAACATACTGGCTGGCCCTGTGACTAGGTATTCTGTAAAAGGAAGGTCGGTTATGTGGTTTTGATTAAAACTGATATTGGATTTTTCATATTAATGAACAGTTGACTGATTCCACAATTCCCTTCAGCCCCCAAGGGAACTGGATACCTCTTACGCAGTCATCTTCAACATTCCAGTACTCTCCCTTTCCCACAGCATAAAATAAGCTATCCCTACAGAGACCATTTACGAATCTACTTTGTTTTAAAAGCACACCTATCGTGCAAATCAACGTTACAGGTGCTGCATTTTAGAGAGCCACTGACCTCCAAGTATTCCCAGAGCGCGTGACACTCAGCAACCCTTTTTTTTAGTGTCATAGCATGTGGTGTACTAAAAGAAAGAAATCATAATTGCAAGGCTAAAGCACAATCAAACAAACAAGAATACTATGCTAACAATCAAAATAACTAAATAAAGACACCTAGCGGAAGAATTAAGAAGAAATCTTGTGAGGCGGGTGAAGCAGTCTGTGTCATGATTAAGAGGTGGGTTCAAGCTGCACCCCGAATCAAGAGAGAGGGTGTAAATTAGGCTTTCTGTGTACTGCTGTGGGGCCTCCACCCCTGTGGCTGCTACTCTGAATGTGCTGGAAAGAGGCTGGAGGGGACCTGAGCAAACCAGGTACCACAGAGGGTAAGAACAAAGAGAAACTAGAAATGATGCAGAAATGCTGTCAGTGTAACTGGTAAACCTCAAAAGACAGGAGCCACTGGACCAATTTAATGATGCAAGAGACACTTTCCTCTGATAATGCATTGCCCCAAAGGAAACAATGCTGTGGAGCAGAATACAATTCATCCATAAGCCACAGAGATCAGAAGCAACAACAGTAATCCTTGGAGTACAGGGAAGTTCTGTGATTCCTGTCACTATCTGCCCCTCCTCGTTCCTCCACCATACACACACACACACACACACACACACACACACACACACACACACACACACGAGTTTGTCTCAGGGCTAGTTTGATGCTACGAATTAAAGATACATCAATATTTGAATTGTAATCACCTTAGTTAAGATTATTCACCAATTCAATTAATACCTGCAGCAAATTCTTCAAAGTCTGAAAAATATACAACCCTCTGGGCAGATGCCATACGTTCAAATACTGTAAATTCTTTACCCAATTCCTTAGGCTAGAACACAGTTCTTCCTTCTTCAAGAATGTCATTTACAAGAAGTTAAGGTATGAATCAGGATCATTTTCTTAAGCACATGCAGCGTATTTTTTCTCAAAACCATGAGTAGTACTGATAGCATCAAATGATCTACACTTCTACTAGTAGATGAAAATATTACACCCAGAAGTGGTTTATGTTTATTTCTTTAAAAAATCATTTTTAAATTTTTATATTCAAATAATGAATGCACATGATTTTATTTTTTTAACATCTTTATTGGAGTATAATTGCTTTACAATGGTGTCTTAGTTTCTGCTTTATAACAAAGTGAATCAGTTATACATATACATATATCCCCATATCTCCTCCCTCTTGCAACTCCCTCCCACCCTCCCTATCCCACCCCTCTAGGTAGACACAAAGCACCGAGCTGATCTCTCTGTGCTATGCGGCTGCTTCCCACTAGCTATCTATTTTACACTTGGTAGTATATATAAGTCCATGCCACTCTCTCACTTTGTCCCAGCTTACCCTTCCCCCTCCCCGTGTCCTCAAGTCCATTCTCTACGTCTGTGTCTTCACTCCTGCCCTGCCCCTAGGTTCTTCAGAACCTTTTTTTTTTTTTTTAGATATTCCATATATATGTGTTAGCATACAATATTTATTTTTCTCTTTCTGACTTACTTCACTCTGTATGACAGACTCTAGGTCCATCCACCTCACTACAAATAACTCAATTTCTTTCCTTTTATGGCTGAGTAATATTCCAATGTATATATGTGCCACATCTTCTTTACCCATTCATCTGTCAATGGACACTTAGGTTGCTTCCATGTCCTGCCTATTGTAAATAGAGCTGCAATGAACATTGTGGTACATGACTCTTTCTGAATTATGGTTTCCAGAGAAGATATACAGATTGCCAACAAACACATGAAAGGATGCTCAATATTACTAATCATTAGAGAAATGCAAATCAAAACCACAATGAGGTATCACCTCACACCAGTCAGAATGGCCATCATCAAAAAATCTACAAACAATAAATTCTGGAGAGGGTTCCCTTCTAGAGAGAAGGGAACCCTCCTACACTGTTGGTGGGAATGTAAGTTGATACAGCCACTATGAAGAACAGTATGGAGGTTCCTTAAAAAACTAAAAACAGAACTATCATATGACCCAGCACTCCCACTACTGGGCATGTACCCTGAGAATATCACAATATTTTTAAATAATTGACTTGCATTACTGTTTTCTTGATTATCAACATCAGATCTTATCAGTTTATTTTTGTTATGGGAGTTACGTTCACTCTGCCCCCAAATACACACATGAGCATGTAGACAGACACACACACACACACATACACATCCCTTCTCAGTCTCCCAGTGTAGTTTAATATCATTTCTTAATGGAAAATAAGGGTTACATTATTTAATATGACTTTGTAGTATATATTATTATTGCACTTTTTTTTCTTACATTTTGCCCAAGGAATTAATAATTGTCTTTTTCCCCCTATTTTCTCAGCTTCACCTGGAGTCATTACATTTTGCAAATATTTCAAAAGATCTTTCAAATACCTACTGGCATTTGAAATTTTTGAGTTGACTAAACCAAATTCCTTTTTAAAACTGGCCATGATTGTTTTTGGAAGACCTTGGCTCTGCAGCTCTCCATCTCCCAGCTCCAGTGATCGCCAGCTGCTGGCTAGGTCTCCTGTACAGCAGTCACACTGGAACTCCATGGCACTACTGCTTTGGATTCACCCTTTGCCAGATTTCATGTCCTTCTCATATTTAGTTTACTCCCTTGTTTTGCTGAAATATATCCTACAGTAGCTTCCTAAGAGGACAATCAAGAACGATAAATGTTAAGAACCTGTATACCTAAAAAAAATTTTTTTTCACTTCACACCCTATTGATAACTTGCCTGAGTTTGATTCCTGGATTGAAAATACTTTCCCTCAGAATTTAAAGACACCACTTCCTTATTTTGTAACAGCCAACATTTTCATTAAGAAATCTAATGGCAGTTGAATTCTATTTTATAATATATGATCATTTTTTTTTGATGACTGTTTCCTCCCACCAGAAGCTTCTAGGACTTTCTCTTTGCTATTTTTAGAATTTGATTTTTTTTTTAATTTTATGCATTTGTTTGGCAAATTTATTTCCAACATGACCTTTTCCAGTACAAAAGTGTATACTCTTCAGCTCTAGAAATGCTTTTACAGTATTTCTTCAATAATCTCTTCTCTCTTATATTTTCTGTTGGCCTTTCTCGAACTCCTTGTGTGCTGGAACTCCTGGAATAATCTTTTTTTTTCTCATGTACTTTATTCTTTTTATCTTTTTATTTAATTTTCTAGAATTTTTTTTGCTTTATCTTTTAATCCGTCTATTGAATTTTAAATTTTACCTATCAGATTTAAAAATTTTCCCAAACTCTTCTTGTTTTCTGAATGCTCTTCTTTCACAGTAGTTTAGTCTTGTATTAGAGGTGCAGCTTGTCTCATGTCTCAGAAGAAATTAAACATTTGTGTTTTAGAAATTTCCTTCTATTGCCTGTATTGTGTCTGCTTATCATAGGTTTTTAAAATTCTGTTTGTTTTCTCCTTAATATTGCTTTTCCTTAGAGGACCTGCACCACAGGTTCCTCTTAAAATATAAATTTAGTCTTTTTCTCACCTTCATGTTTGAATGATATCAATGTCTTAGCTTACGGAAAGAAGAAAAAAAAGAAATGCAAAGTATTAGGAAGGAGCAGTTTAGAGCAAAGTTTGTGTTGCTGAGTTATGTATACAGTGTTTAAACTTTCCTCTTTAATTATTACTTCTTCACATTTATAAACATGAAATTCACTTGCAGTTTAAAAGCCAAAACATATATTGTTATAAAAATTCAGTTGAAATGAGAAAAATAAAAAATATCTAGCTCTATCACTAATTCTGTGACTAAATAATGCTAAAACAAATCAAAACAAAAAGAAATTCACAATGGCTGGGAGATTTTCTACTTTCTTTTGGGGGACTTTAATTTTAAAAAATCTTACACTCCTTGCCATTTTATTTCAATTCTAAGTCAATATTTTTTCAGTCAACGCACAAACACACACACACAAAAACTACAATGAGAATGAGAGGTATAACATAGGAACATCATCAAACTTAAACTGAGAATTGAAGTGATAGAGCCTGATAGTATCTTTCTACATGTGTTGGTCTCAAGGTTAATAAGAAAAAGGTTGCCCACAGTGTTGACTCCACGTGGTATTTGAGGGACCACCTAGCAATAAATGTGAAGATTCCAACGTGCCACAACTTTATTTACTGCAAAGTTAGACCCTCGTAGCAAACTCTGTTTTCAAAAGTGAAATTGCCATGACACTGGGCAGTATAAATCTGAGAACTCCACCATTTCTGACAGGCTGCCACAGTGATTCCACTCAGAGCAGGGCCTCAGAAACACTCCTGGTAAAGAGCAATGAAAGAATTGTGCTCAGTAATTACTCTTCAAAAGACAGAAATAGCAATTTAAACCACTCTAAAGTGCATAACCAGATTGAAATTGAGGTGAGGCCAAAAAATATATATATCATCCATTCCTCTAATAACTCAGAACCAATGAATCCACTTTTTATTTTCTCTCTTCCTCTCATTTTTGACGTATACTCAATCTGTTTCTTCTTGTTTGTTTATACCTCCATCTCTTATTCCTCTCTTTTTTCTGCTTTTTTCTCAAGAGTTTCTTCCTCCTGTTTTCTGTTTATCTCCTTTCTTCTTTGTCCATTTCTTCTTGATTCATCTCCCTTTCACTTTCACCCTGCAGCTGTCATAACAGTGGTATATGGAGTTAAAATGTGTGTTTGTGTGTTGCATCTTTGTAAGCATTATACTCATTGAATATAAGCTACCATTATTTTCTTTTCTAAAATGAAAAATTCTGTAATTTGAACTTCTTCCCTCATCCCTTTTAAAATGAAGTCTGGGGGAAGATGGCGGAAGAGTAAGATGTGGAGATCACCTTCCTCCCCACAGATACACCAGAAAAACATCTATACGGGAAACAACTTCTACAGAACACCTACTGAACGCTGGCAGAAGACCTCAGACCTCCCAAAAGGCAAGAAACCCCCCACGTACCTGGGCAGGGCAAAAGAAAAAAGAAAAAACAGAGACAAAAGAATAGGGACGGGACCTGCACCAGTGGGAGGGAGCTGTGAAGGAGGCAAGGTTTCCACACACTAGAAGCCCCTTCGCGAGCGGAGACTGCGGGTGGCAGAGGGGGAAAGCTTCGGGGCCGTGGAGGAGAGCACAGCAACAGGGGTGCGGGGGGCAAAGCGGGGAGATTCCCGCACAAAGGATCGGGGCCGACCGGCACTCACCAGCCCGAGAGGCTTGTCTGCTCACCTGCCGGGGCGGGCGGGGCTGCGAGCTGAGGCTCGGGCTTCGGTCGGAGCGCAGGGAGAGGACTGGGGTTGGCGGCGTGAACACAGCCTGCAGGGGGTTAGTGCACCACAGCTAGCCAGGAGGGAGTTGGGGAAAAGTCTAGACCTGCCAAAGAGGCAAGAGACTTTTTCTTCCCTTTGTTTCCTGGTGGGCAAGGACAGGGGATTAAGAGCGCTGCTTAAAGGAGCTCCAGAGACTGGCGTGAGCCACGGCTAACAGCGCGGACCCCAGAGACGGGGATGAGACGCTAAGGCTGCTGCTGCCGCCACCAAGAAGCCTGTGTGTGAGCACAGGTCACTCTCCACACCACCCTTCCGGAGAGGCTGTGCAGCCCGCCACAGCCAGGGTCCCGGGATCCAGGGACAACTTCCCCGGGAGAACACACGGCACGCCTCAGGCTGGTGCAACGTCCTGCCATCCTCTGCCGCCGCAAGCTCCCCCGGCATCCGCACCCCTCCCAACCCCCAGCCTGAGTGAGCCAGAGCCCCGAAGCAGCTGCTCCTTTAACCCCGTCCTGTGTGAGCAAAGAAAAGATGCCCTCCAGCGACCTACACGCAGAGGCGGGGCCAAATCCAAAGCTGAGCCCCGGGAGCTGTGCAAACAAAGAAAAGAAAGGGAAATCTCTCCCAGCAGCCTCAGACAGCGGATTAAAGCTCCACAATCAACTTGATGTAGCCTGCATCTGTGGAATACCTGAATAGACAACGAATCATCCCAAATTGAGGAGGTGGACGATGAGAGCAAGATTTATTATTTTTTCCCCTTTTCCTCTTTTTGTGAGTGTGTATGTGTATGCTTCTGTGTGAGATTTTGTTGGTATAGCTTTGCTTTCACCATTTGACCTAGGGTTCTATCCGTCTGATTTTTATTTTTTTCTTTTAAAAAAAAATTTTGTTCTTAATTATTTTTTATTTTAATAACTCTATTTTATTTTATCTTACTTTATTTTATTTTATCCTCTTTATTTCTTCCTTTCTTCCTTTTCCTCCCTCTCCCTCTCCCCCTCCCCCTCCTCCTCTCCTTCTTTCTACTTTTTCTCCCGTTTATTCTGAGCCATGTGGATGAAAAGCTCTTGGTGCTGCAGCCAGGAGTCACTGCTGTGCCTCTGAGGTGGGAGAGCCAACTTCAGGACACTGGTCCACAAGAGACCTCCCAGCTCCACATACATCAAACGGTGAAAATCTCCCAGAGGCCTCCATCTCAACACCAGCACCCAGCTTCACTCAACGACCAGCAAGCTACAGTGCTGGACACCCTATGCCAAACAACTAGCAAGACAGGAACACAACCCCACCCATTAGCAGAGAGGCTGCCTAAAATCATAATAACTCCACAGACACCGCAAAACACACCACCAGACGTGGACCTGCCCACCAGAGAGACAAGATCCAGCCTCATCCACCACAACACAGGCACTAGTCCCCTCCACCAGGAAGCCTACACAACCCACTGAACCAACTTTAGCCACTGGGGACAGACGCCAAAAACAACGGGAAATACAAACCAGCAGCCTGCAAAAAGAAGACCACTAACACAGTAAGATAAGCAAAATGAGAAGACAGAAAAACACACAGCAGATGAAGGAGCAAGATAAAAACCTACCAGACCTATAACAAATGAAGAGGAAATAGGCAGTCTACCTGAAAAAGAATTCAGAATAATGATAGTAAGGATGATCCAAAATCTTGGAAACAGAATGGACAAAATGCAAGAAACAGTTAACAAGGACCTAGAAGAATAAAGATGAAACAAGCAACGATGAACAACACAATAACTGAAATTAAAAGTACTCTAGATGGGATCAATAGCAGAATAACTGAGACAGAAGAACGGATAAGTGACCTGGAAGCTAAAATAGTGGAAATAACTACTGCAGAGCAGAATAAAGAAAAAAGAATGAAAAGAACTGAGGACAGTCTCAGAGACCTCTGGGACAACATTAAACACATCAACATTCGAATTATAGGGGTTCCAGAAGAAGAAGAGAAAAAAAGAAAGGGACTGAAAAAATATATGAAGAGATTATAGTTGAAAACTTCCCTAATATGGGAAAGAAAATAGTATCAAGTCCAGGAAGCACAGAGAGTCCCATACAGGATAAATACAAGGAGAAATACGCCAAGACACATATTAATGAAACTGTCAAAAATTAAATACAAAGAAAACATATTAAAAGCAGCCAGGAAAAGACAACAAATAAGACACAAGGGAATCCCCATAAGGTTAACAGCTGATCTTTCAGCAGAAACTCTGCAAGCCAGAAAGGACTGGCAGGACATATTTAAAGTGATGAAGGAGAAAAACCTACAACCAAAATTACTATACCCAGCAAGGATCTCATTCAGATTTGATGGAGAAATTAAAACCTTTACAGACAAGCAAAAGCTAAGAGAGTTCAGCACCACCAAACCAGCTTTACAATAAATGCTAAAGGATCTTCTCTAGGCAGGAAACAGAAGGAAAACACCTATAATAACAAACCCAAAACAATTAAGAAAATGGGAATAGGAAAATACATATCGATAATTACCTTAAATGTAAATGGAGTAAATGCTGCCACCAAAAGACACAGACTGGCTGAATGAATAGAAAAACAAGACCCATATATATGCTGTCTACAAGAGACCCACTTCAGACCTAGAGACACATACAGACTGAAAGTGAGGGGATGGAAAAAGATATTCCATGCAAATGGAAACCAAAAGAAAGCTGGAGTAGCAATTCTCATATCAGACAAAATAGACTTTAAAATAAAGACTATTACAAGAGACAAAGGAGGACACTACATAATGATCAAGGAATCGATCCAAGAAGAAGATATAACAATTGTAAATATTTATGCAACCAACATAGGAACACCTCAATACATAAGGCAAATACTAACAGCCATAAAAGGGAAAATTGACAGTAACACATTCATAGTAGGGGACTTCAACACCCCACTTTCACCGATGGAGAGATCATTCAAAATGAAAATAAGTAAGGAAACACAAGCTTTATATGATACATTAAATAAGATGGACTTAACTGATATTTATAGGACACTGCATCCAAAAACAACAGAATACATATTTTTCTCAAGTGCTCATGGAACATTCTCCAGGATAGATCATATCTTGGGTCACAAATCAAGCCTTAAGAAAACTGAAATCGTATCAAGTATCTTTTCCGATCACAACGCTATGAGACTAGATATCAATTACAGGAAAAGATCTGTTAAAAAATACAAACACATGGAGGCTAAACAACACACTACTTAATAACGAAGTGATCACTGAAGAAATCAAAGAGGAAATCAAAAATACCTAGAAACAAATGACAATGGAGACACGATGACCCAAAACCTATGGGATACAGCAAAAGCAGTTCTAAGAGGGAAGTTTATAGCAATACAACCCTACCTTAAGAAACAGGAAACATCTCGAATAAACAACCTAACCTTGCACCTAAAGCAATTAGAGAAAGAAGAACAAAAACCCCCCAAAGTTAGCAGAAGGAAAGAAATCATAAAAATCAGATCAGAAATAAATGAAAAAGAAACGAAGGAAACGATAGCAAAGATCAAAAAAACTAACAGCTAGTTCTTTGAGAAGATAAACAAAATTGATAAACCATTAGCCAGACTCATCAAGCAAAAAAGGGAGAAGACTCAAATCAACAGAATTAGAAATGAAAAAGGAGAAGTAACAACTGACACTGCAGAAATTAAAAGATCATGAGAGATTACTACAAACAAGTCTATGCCAATAAAATGGACAACATGGAAGAAATGGAAAAATTGGTAGAAATGCACAAGCTGCCAAGACTGAATCAGGAAGAAATAAAAAGTATGAACAGACCAATCACAAGCACTGAAACTGAAACTGTGATTAAAAATCTTCCAACAGGGGCTTCCCTGGTGGCACAGTGGTTGAGAATCTGCCTGCCAATGCAGGGGACACGGGTTCGAGCCCTGGTCTGGGAAGATCCCACATGCTGCGGAGTGACTGGACCCGTGGGCCACAACTACAGAGCCTGCACGTCTGGAGCCTGTGCTCCGCAACAAGAGAGGCCGCAACAGTGAGAGGGCCACGCGCCGCCATGAAGACTGGCCCCCACTTGCCGCAACTAGAGAAAGCCCTCGCACAGAAATGAAGACCCAACACAGCCAAAAATAAATTAATTAATTAATTAATTTTTAAAAATCATCCAACAAACAAAAGCCCAGGAGCAGATGACTGCACAGGCGAATTCTATCAAACCTTTAGAGAGGAGCTGACACCTATCCTTCTCAAACTCTTCCAAAATATAGCAGAGGGAGGAACACAACCAAACTCATTCTATGAGGCCACCATCACCCTGACACCAGGGTGACACAAAGAAAGAAAACTACAGGCCAGTATCACTGATGAACATAGATGCAAAAATCCTCAACAAAATACTAGCAAACAGAAGCCAACAGCACATTAAAAGGATCATATACACCATGATCAAGTGGGGTTTATTCCAGGAATGCAAGGATTCTTCAATATACACAAATCAATCAACGTGATACACCATACTAACAAACTGAAGGAGAAAAACCATATGATCATCTCAACAGATGCAGAGAAAGCTTTCAACAAATTTCAACACCCATTTATGATAAAAACCCTGCAGAAAGGAGGCATAGAGGGAAATTTCCTCAACATAATAAAGGCTATATATGACAAACCCACAGCCAACATCGTCCTCAATGGTGAAAAACTGAAAGCATTTCCACTAAGATCAGGAACAAGACAAGGTTGCCCACTCTCACCACTCTTATTCAACATAGTTTTGGAAGTTTCAGCCACAGAAATCAGAGAAGAAAAGGAAATAAAAGGATTCCAAATCGGAAAAGAAGAAGTAAAGCTGTCACTGTTTGCAGATGACATGATACTCTACACAGAGAATCCTAAAGATGCTACCAGGAAACTACTAGAGCTAATCAATGAATTTGGTAAAGTAGCAGGATACAAAATTAATGCACAGAAATCTCTGGCAGTCCTACACACTAATGAAAAATCTGAAAGTGAAATCAAGGAAACATTCCCATTTACCATTGCAACAAAAAGAATAAGATATCTAGGAATAAACCTACCTAAGGAGACAAAAGACCTGTATGCAGAAAATTATGACACTGATGAAAGAAATTAAAGATGATACAAATAGATGGAGAGATATACCATGTTCTTGGGTTGGAAGAATCAATATTGTGAAAATGACTCTAGTACCCAAAGCAGTCTACAGATTCAATGCAATCCGTACCAAACTACCACTGGCATTTTTCACAGAACTAGAACAAAAAATTTCACAATTTGTATGGAAACACAAAAGACCCCGATTAGCCAAAGCAATCTTGAGAACGAAAAACGGAGCTGGAGGAATCAGGCTCCCTGACTTCAGACTGGTACTGGCACAGAAACAGAAAGATAGATCAATGGAACAGGATAGAAAGCCCAGAGATAAACCCACGCACATATGGTCACCTTATCTTTGATAAAGGAGGCAGGAATGTACAGTGGAGAAAAGACAGCCTCTTCAGTAAGTGGTGCCGGGAAAACTGGACAGGTACATGTAAAAGTATGAGATTAGATCACTCCCTAACACCATACACAAAAATATTCTCAAAATGGATTAAAGACCTAAATGTAAGGCCAGAAACTATCAAACTCTTAGAGGATAACGTAGGCAGAACATTCTATGACATAAATCACAGCAAGATCCTTTTTGACCCACCTCCTAGAAAAATGGAAAGAAAAACAAAAATAAACAAATGGGACCTAATGAAACTTAAAAGCTTTTGCACAGCAAAGGAAACCATAAACAAGACCAAAAGACAACCCTCAGAATGGGATAAAATAGTTGCAAATGAAGCAACTGACAAAGGATTACTGTCCAAAATTTACAAGCAGCTCATGCAGCTCAATAATAAAAAAACAAACAGCCCGATCCAAAAATGGGTAGAAGACCTAAATAGACATTTCTCCAAAGAAGATATACAGATTGCCAACAGACACATGAAAGAATGCTCAACATCATTAATCATTACAGAAATGCAAATCAAAACTACAATGAGATATCATCTCACACCGGTCAGAATGGCCATCATCAAAAAATCTAGAAACAATAAGTGCTGGAGAGGGTGTGGAGAAAAGGGAACACTCTTGCACTGCTGGTGGGAATGTGAACTGGTACAGCCACTATGGAGAACAGTATGGAGGTTCCTTAAAAAACTACAAATAGAACTACCATATGACCCAGCAATCCCACTACTGGGCATATACCCTGAGAAAACCATAATTCAAAGAGTCATGTACCAAAATGTTCATTGCAGCTCTATTTACAATAGCCAGGAAATGGGAACAACCTAAGTGTCCATCATCAGATGAATGGATAAAGAAGATGTGGCACATATATACAATGGAATATTACTCAGCCATAAAAAGAAACGAAATTGAGCTATTTGTAATGAGGTGGATGGACCCAGAGTGTGTCATACAGAGTGAAGTCAGTCAGAAAGGGAAAGACAAATACTGTATGCTAACACATATATATGGAATTTAAGGGAAAAAAATGTCATGAAGAACCTACGGGTAAGACAGGAATAAAGACACAGACCTACTAGAGAATGGACTTGAGGATATGGGGGGGAAGGGTAAGTTGTGACAAAGTGAGAGAGTGGCATGGACATATATACACTACCAAACGTAAAATAGATAGCTAGTGGGAAGCAGCTGCATAGCACAGGGAGATCAGCTCGGTGCTTTGTGACCACCTACAGGGGTGGGATATGGAGGGTGGGAGGGAGGGAGATGCAAGAGGGAAGAGATATGGGAACATGTGTATATGTATAACTGATTCACTTTGTTATAAAGCAGAATCTAACACACCATTGTGAAGCAATTATACTCCAATAAAGATGTAAAAAAAAACGAAATCTGAACTCAGTTAATTACTTTAAAACATCTACATGAAGCTTAATTGATTTGCTTAATATATTAGTGGTTAAACAGAATAGCTATTTTTCACTTCTGATTTAGAGCAATTCTTAAGGTCCTAAAAATAGAGAGTTCCCAACATGGCAGAGTAGGAAGACCCTGAGCTCACCTCTTCTCATGGGCACAACAAAATTACAAGTATTTACAGAACAACTATCTATGAAAAAGACCAGAATCTACCAGAAAAGATCTTCTACAACTAAAGATATAAAGAAGGAACCACAGCAAGATGGGTAGGAGGAGAGGAATCACAGTATAGTCAAAGCCCATATCCCCAGGTGGGTGACCCACAAACAGGAGATTACGACTGCAGAGGTTCTCCCCAAGGAGCGAGTTGTCTGAGCCCCACATCAGGCTGCCCAGCCTGAGGATCCTGTGCTGCGAAGAGAGCTGCCAGAATATTTGGCTTTGAAGGCCAGTGAGACTTACTTTCAAGAACCCAGAGGGCTTTGGGAAATAGAGATTACACTTTTAAACGGCACACACAAAATCTCACATGCTCTTGGACCCAGGGCAAAAGCAGTAATTTGAAAGTAGCTTGGGTCAGACCTCACTGCTGATCTTGGAGAGTCTCCCAGAGAAGCAGGAGGCAACTGGAGTTCACCCTGGGGACACAGACATGGGCAGCAGTCATTTTGGGGAGTTCGTCCTTCCACGTGGTCACTGGTGCTGGCAAATGCCATTGTGGAATCCTCCCTCTTGTTTAGTAGGCTTGGTACTCAGCCCCACCACCACCCATCAGCCTGAAGTTACCAGTACTAGGATGCCTCTGGCCAAGCAACTAAGTGGGCAGGGACACAGGCCTACCCACCAAAAGATAGGCTGCTTAAGAACTCCTGATCCCACAGCTACTCCTGGACATAGCCCTGCCTACCAGAAGGCCCAGACTGGGCTGTACATACCAGTGCACAGGCACTAGACCCAGGACATTCAGGGCCTTGCAATCAGAGACCCCAGGACCCGGTTATGACCACCAGTGGGCAGCCACCAGCCCTAGAATCCCCTGGGCCCTGGGTCCTCCCACCAGCAAGCCTGCTATAGCCTCAGGACCACCCTCAGCCATTAGGAGGCCGACACCAGCCCAGGAAAACTGCAGCCCTGCAGCCTACCATGGTAGGATACAGCCCACCCACCAGCAGTCTAGCACCAGTAACAGGACCAGCTGTGCTGGTCCCACCCACCAACAGGACAACATCAGCTCTGAGACACCTTCGGACCCTCAGCCAGCTGCCCCAGGATCAGCCCCATTCACCAGGGAGCAAACACAAGCTTTGAGACACCCCAGACCTCACAGCCAGCTATGTCAGGAACTAGCCCAACCCACCGGTGGTCCAAAACCATCTCTGGGACCCCTGGGCCCTGCAGTCAGACCCTAGGACCAGGCTCTGCATGCTAGTGGGCCAGCACTAGCCCCAGGACTTGGTCTCACCCACCATGGGTGGGCATCAGCCCTGGGATCTCCTAGACCCCAACCCTGCCCTACAGTGAGCCAGCACTAGCCCTGGGGCCCCCTGTGGAGCCCCTTGTGACCCAGCCCCACCAAACAGTGGCTGGCAGCCTCCACAAAAGGCAGGGCCTGGTAACCAACTGGACTGGGGGCCAGCCACACCTACAAGACTTCCCACTGTGGTCAGCCTGCCACAACAGAAGGAGCCACACAGACCACATAAGGGACACGCCTAGATCATATAGCTCTGATGACCACAGGATAGTGTGCTGCTGGCATGCATAGGACATCTACAAAAGGCCACTCCTCCAAAGCCAGGAAACATAACTAACCTACCAGATACACAGAAATAAAAGCAGCAAATTAGGCAAAACGAAGCAACAGAGGAACACATTCCAAATGAAAGAACAAGGCAAAACCCCAGAAGAACTAAGTGAAGTGGAGATAGGTAATCTAGTAAAAAAAAAAAAATCATTTATATCCACAATAAGCAGTTAAGGGATACATAAAACAAACAGATGTAAAATATGATGACGAAAACAGTAAACATGGGGAGGGGGTAAAAATGCAGGATGTTAAAAAGTGTTTTATCTTAAGAGATTAGCAACTTAACATAACTATATATATATAGTTATTATATGTAATAACACACACACACAAAGAGAAAGGAATCCAAACATAACACCTAAAATAGTCATCAAAACACAACGGAAGAGAGCAAAAGAAGAAGAAAGGAACAAGAAAAAACACCCCCCCCCCCAAATTAACAAAATGGCAATAAGTATATACCTATCAATAATTACTTTAAATGTAAATGGACTGAACACTACCACCAAAAGACAGAGAGTGGCTGGATAGATACAAAAATACAACCCATATATAGGCTGCCTACAAGAGATCACTTTAGATCTAAAGACACAGATGGACTGAAGATGAGGGGTTGGAAAATTATTCCATGCAAATGGAAATCAAAAGAAAGCCGGGGTATCAATACTTATATCAGACAAAATAGACTTTAAAACAAAGACTGTTGCAAGAGACAAAGAAAGACATTATATAATGATCAAGGGATCAATCTAATGAAAAGATATAATTATAAAAATATATGCATCCAACACAGGACCACCTAAATACATAAAGCAAATATAAACAAACATAAAGGAAGAACTTTATAGTAACACAATAATAGTAGAGTACTTTAACACCTAATTTACAGCAATGCACAGATTACCCAGATTAAAAATCAGTAAGGAAACGCTGGCCTTAAATGATACACTAGACCAGATGAACTTAATAGCTATACATAGAACATTCCATGCAAAAGCAGCAGAATACACATTGTTTTCAAGTGCACAAGGAGCATCCTCCAGGACAGATCACATGCTAGGCCACAAAAGAGACCTCAGTAAATTTGAGAAAACTGAAACTGTATCAAACATCTATGCCGAGACAATGCTATGAGACTAGAAATCAACTATAAGAAGAAACTGAAAAACACACAAACTAAAATATGCTACAAAACAACCAATGGGTCACTGAAGAAATCAAAGAGGAAATCAGAAACTATCTGGAGATGAAGGAAAACAAAAACACAACAATCCAAAATCGATGTGACACAGCAAAAGCAGTTAAAGCTTACATAAGGAAATAAGAAAAATCTCAAAAAACAACCTAACCTTACACCTAACAGAACTAGAAAAAGAACAAATACCAAAATTAGTAGAATAAATCATAAAGATCAGAGCAGAAACAAATGAAATAGAGCCAAAAAAATAATAGAAAAGATCAATGAAACTAAGAGCTGGTTCTCTGTAAAGATAAACAAAATTGATAAACCTTTAGCCAGACTCATCAAGAAAAAAAAGGAGAGTCCCTAAATATATAAAATCAGAAATAAAAAAGTTACAGCCAACACCACAGAAATACAAAGGATCATAAGAGATTACTAAGAACAAATATATGCCAATAAAATGAACCACCTAGAAGAAATGGACAAATTCTTAGAAATGTACAATCTCCCAAGACTGAACCAGGAAGAAATAGAAAATATGAACAGACCAATTACCAGCAATGAAATTGAATCAATAATTTAAAATATTCCCAAAAAACAGAAGTCCAGGACCAGCTGGCTTTACAGGTGAATTCCAACAAACATTTAGAGGAAAGTTACCACCTATCCTTATCAGGTAGAGTCAATACTGCTAGTCCAAAGGCCACACTTTGAGTAACAAGTGCATAGAATCTACAGCAACAGGTACATATAAACCAGTGTCAGTTTCCAAGGAATTTACATAGTAATCATCAGGAAATGATTGAGAAGGTCTACAAATCATTTTGCATCTTTCCCACAGAGGTCTTGATCTCCATCAAGAAAATATAGATACCCAGAGTCTCTGTCTTGGTTTCAGTAAGATGGACCAGAGAAACAGGCTTTATATAGTGTATCCTCAACCACCGTAAATGTTCTTGATGTAAGGTCAGTAAGAGCCAGAATTGTTTTTTATTCATCTATACATCCACAGTCTCTGAAACAGAACCTTACTCTAAGTAAGATTTCAGTAAGTGTTTGTTGAATTAGAGTGGATGTAAATAAAATCTTTTTGGTTTTGTATTTCTAGCTGAAATACAAATTGCTTAATAATTTCTTAAATTATTAAGAATTCTAGTGACATACGGACTGATTCTCAAAGAGTGTAATTGCTGGAATCATGCTTTCAGATTCTTGCTATTCATATAGATAAGAAATGTCTCAATATCTTTACTAAGTTGAATTCAGCAGCACTTAAACTAAACTCTTACTGGTTTTCTTACATCAGAAATACCTAAACTTTACTTCTTTCCAAAATCATAACATGCGTAAATCAAAAGAGCTTTCCTATTTTGTATCTTATGATCACAAATTCCTTGCTGGAAAGAACTACTTATTAATAATCCAAGAGCAGTCTGTAACCACATCAGAACTTAAGAAAAGGAATAATTAAACACTATTTTAATGATGCTAGTATCTCCTTAGAATTTTTAATATGATGGAAAACTTGGTGCCCTGAGTTTATCATGACAGCTTAGATTAAAAGCCCAGCCATCTTTACAGTGTAGACCCACTGTAAAATAAGAAATATATACAATATTATATATATATATATGTATATATATATATTGGTTTCTGCCCCCAGTGCCTGACACAGAGCTCCTGAAATGCTTGTAGATAAGGATGCTATCATTACTCTTTGACCCCAGTTCCTAACACAGAGCTCCTAAGACCTTTGTCATTTACTGAGTGATAGGACCATCTGACACAGAGCTCCTAACTCCTTTGCAATTTCCTGGGTGACAGGAACATCTTTTGGTTCTAATGAGATTACTCTTGGTGCGCTCCTGGAGGGGGGGTGGTCATCAGAAAGATCAAGCTGTGAGGAGAAGCCTGGAACTTTTAGTCCCATCTCCCACCCTCCAGAGTATACCAAGCTCAGGGGTTAGCACAAGAGTTAGGGTTTTTTTAATTTTTAGTTTCCAAAGCACATTAACATTCCTTATGCTGTTTGAATTACCCTAAGAGCATTTTCTAGTGGCTGTGTAAGGGAAGGGACATTATGAACACCCTGTTTTACTTGTGAATGTACACCTACAGGCATACCTCATTTTACTGTGCTTAGTTGATCATGCTTCACAGATACTGTGGTTTTTACAAATTGAAGGTCTGTGGCAACCCTGTGTTGTCAAATAATGTTTAGCATTTTTTTAGCAATAAAGTATTTTAAATTAAGGTATGTACACTGTTTTTTTAGTCATAATGCTACTGCACACTAAACAGACTGTAGTATAGTGTAAACATAACTTTTATATGCACTCAGAAAACAAAAAATTCATGTGACTCACTTTATCATATTTGCTTTACTGCAGTGGTCTGGAACCGAACCCACAATATCTCTGAGGTATGACTGCAGATGAATACACTGAAACCCTAAAAGTCTAAGTCTAAGGGAAGAGGACTCCTCTTTGAGAATTATTAGTATATCATATTGGTGTTTTTGAAACATGTGAGCAATGCTTTGTAATTTTTTTTCCAGCCTAATCATTTAATTTGTAAATGCTTTAGAGTGTGCCCAAATGTCTAAGGTCAGTAAATAAACAAGCAATATATTCTAAAAAGAAATGGCACTGAGACAATTGCTTGCCAATTTGTTTTCTATCATTGATATTTATTTGACATGCATTATGCCAATGATCTACTGACACATAATATGATAATAGCTATGTTAGCGATATAATGTCATTTTAAGTCTGTATTCTTATACTCTCACTGACAGAAGTAGACATTTTATTCACACAAATGGAATCTTTTTAACTTTCAAACTTGAAATAATCGTACCTATAATAGTGAGAAATCTACAATTTAATTAATTACAACACAATTCGTTTAAAACCTTTTTTGAGAAAACCCAATTTTTGAAATGTTAGTGTGAAAATGATATAAACTAGGTACGCCTCTCTTGTAGAATTGTGGCCTGGAGTTTTAAAATAATTATTTCAGGAAATATGGTAAACGGAAGAAATTATAACCACATTTCACAGAACTCCATATATATATATATATACATATGGCATTACAGCATATCAAATTACAAAACTATTCTGCAGCAATAATCGTCTTATGATTCAAGATATGCTTATTGGTCACTTCTGATAAACTATGTAATATTAGTATTTTGATCACATAAACGGTATAGGACCCTCTCTGTCTCTCTCTTACAATGGAAAATAAAACAAGTTATTATGCATGCCTCTTTCCTATTTCTGTATAATGCTTCCTCCGCATGTATTGTGGAGCCAAAACCTGACATGAAAGTTTATGACAGAGTGAGATTGTAAAAATGTATTTTTTATTTGAGAGAATTTTGTTATAAAAGCACATTTTGGTCCTTTAAAATAACAGTGGATGAGATTTACTGTATCACATGTAAGTTTCACACCTCAGTCAGTGGTAGATTTCAAACAAATCCCAGCAGCTGAGCTGAAATTGGCTTTGAAAATCTTTAAGTTAGTTTGCTCCCAGATGAACGTCATTTTTTTAACTTGAAAAATCACACATCATGCAGCCTGCAAATTCTTTGGTTTCCATTTATCCATTTTATTATCTTTTTATTATTGACTGAGACAGGAGTCAAGTCAGTGCGACATTAATCCAGAAGCCAAAAATAAGTAGACAATATTGTGAATATTAATGCAAGGTGGCAGCTCTCATTTCTCCTCATCCCAACCTATTTTTCATTTGAACCAATTTGTATAAAACGTATTTAAAGATCAGAAACTTAAAGACAACCAATTTCCACCTCACTGACCTACAAATTTGTCTTTGATTGCAGTGCACTTCTGCTGTAGCAGGGAGATTAGGAGTGGGTGCTTGAAATCGCAGATTCCTTAGGGAGGGTGTAATCACATGCTGACAATGCACCCGAGCCATTTAATGTCCTGGATAGAAACTGGAGGACATCTAGCCGGTTTATGAGTCCCGAGAGAGGGGAGAAATGGATGTTGATAACTGTAACACCTCACTCTGTAGGGAGCCTGTCTAGTTCTTGGCAAGAATTTCAAGCTTAATGTTTCCTGGATAGCTTTCTCTTCTTTCTCCTTCACTTTCTTGTTGTAAAATAACAGTAGACTTAAGAGTGCATTCACACACACAAAAAAAGAGCGATAGAAAAAAGAAAATTAAATGAGAAAAATCTCAACAGATTTGACCTTAGATTTGTTTTAGCTTTCATGAATACTTGGCCTTAAAATCCACTTGCTTTGCAAGTTTATCCCTAATAATTACCAATATTTGTGTATTGTTTTTCGGATTACCAAGCACCTTTACATATATAGCATTCACATAACAGAAAATTTTTGAAGCAGGAATATAACTCCATCGTATATTGCAAAGTTGAGTCTTGAAAATGTTGTTTAAACAAAGTCCCCAAGACAGAAATTAAAAACCAGTTTTCCAGACTTCTAAGTCCAATGCTCTTTTGTCTATAGTAAGTTGATGTTTTCATCTTTGAAATGTTTATTAGTTTTTGTATATTTTATGTAAAAAAGAATTTTAAAATTAGGCTTCTTACATTTAGCATATTCAAAAAGGTAAACCTATACAGAGTATCCAAGTAATAAAGATAGTAAAACAGACACTATAAGATCAGATTGAAGATGGATACCAATGTCCTCTGGTAGCTTCCTTTCCTTTAAGGACTACTGAAATGTGAAGGGACATTAAAAGGATCATACACCATGATCAAGTAGGATTTATCCCAGGGATGCAAGGATTCTTCAATATACGCAAATCAATCAATGTGATACACCATATTAACAAACTGAAGAATAAAAACCGTAGGATCATCTCAATAGATGCAGAAAAAGATTTTGACAAAATTCAACAGTGATTTATGATAAAAACTCTCCAGAAAGTGGGCACAGAGGGAACCTACCTCAACATAATAAAGGCCATATACGACAAACCCACAGCAAATGTCATTCTCAATGGTGAAAAACTGAAAGCATTTCCTCTAAGATCAGGAAAAAGACAAGGATGTCCACTCTCACCACTATTATTCAACACAGTTTTGGAAGTCCTAGCCACAGCAATCACAGAAGAAAAAGAAATAAAAGGAATACAAATTGGAAAAGAAGAAGTAAAACTGTCACTGTTTGCAGATGACATGATACTATACATGGAGAATCCTAAAAATGCCACCAGAAAACTACTAGAGCTAAACAAGGAATTTGGTAAAGTTGCAGGATACAAAATTCATGCACAGGAATCTCTGGCATTCCTATGCACTAATGATGAAAAATCTGAAAGACAAATTAAGGAAACACTCCCATTTACCATTGCAACAGAAAGAATAAAATACCTAGGAATAAACCTACCTAGGGAGACAAAAGACCTGTATGCAGAAAACTATAAGGCACTGATGAAAGAAATTAAAGATGATACCACAGATGGAGAGATATACCATGTTCTTGGATTGGAAGAATCAATACTGTGTAAATGACTATACTACCCCAAAGCAATCTACAGATTCAATGCAATCCCTATCAAATTACCAATGGCATTTTTTACAGAACTAGAACAAAAAATCTTAAAATTTGTATGGAGGGCTTCCCTGGTGGCTGAGTGGTTGAGAGTCCACCTGCCGATGCAGGGGACATGGGTTTGTGCTCCGGTCCGGGAAGATCCCACATGCCGCAGAGCGGCTGGGCCTGTGAGTCATGGCTGCTGAGGCTGTGCGTCCGGAGCCTGTGCTCCACAATGGGAGAGGCCACAAGAGTGAGAGGCCCACGTACCGGGGGGAAAAAAAAAAATTTGTATGGAGACACAAAAGAACCCGAATAGCCAAAGTAGTCTTGAGGGAAAAAAACAGAGCTGGAGGAATCAGACTCTCTGACTTTAGACTATACTACAAAGCTACAGTAATCAAGACCATACGGTAATGGCACAAAAAAAAACACAGATCAATGGAACAAGATAGAAAGCCCAGAGATAAACCCACGCACGTATGGTCAACTAATCTATGACAAAGGAGGCAAGGATATACAATGGAGAAAGGACTGTCTCTTCAATAAGTGGTGCTGGGAAAACTGGACAGCTACATGTAAAAGAATGAAATTAGAACACTCCCTAACACCATACAGAAAAATACACTCAAAATGGATTAGAGACCTAAATGTAAGACTGGGCACTATAAAACTCAGAAGGAAACATAGGAAGAACACTCTTTGACATAAATCACAGCACGATCTTTTTTGATCCACCTCCTAGAGTAATGGAAATAAAAACAAAAATAAACAAATGGGACCTAATGAAATTTAAAAGCTTTTGCGCAGCAAAGGAAACCATAAACAAGACAAAAAGACAACCCTCAGAATGGGAAAAAAATATTTGCAAATGAATCAACAGACAAAGGATTAATCTCCAAAATATATAAACAGCTCATGCAGCTCAATATTAAAGAAACAAACACCCCAATCCAAAAGTGGGCAGAAGACTTAAACAGACATTTCTCCAAAGAAGACATACAGATGGCCAAGAAGCACATGAAAAGCTGTTCAACATCACTAATTATTAGAGAAATGCAAATCAAAACTACAATGAGGTATCACCTCACACCAGTTAAAATGCACATCATCAGAAAATCTACAAACAGCAAATGCTGGAGAGGGTGTGGAGAAAATGGAACCCTCCTGCCCTGTTCATGAGAATGTTGATTGATACAGCCACTATGGAGAACAGTATAGAGTTTCCTTAAAAAACTAAAAATAACCATATGATCCAGCAATCCCACTACTGGGCACATACCCAGAGATAACCATAATTCCAAAAGACACATGCACCCCAATGTTCACTGCAGCACTATTTACAAGAGCCAGGTCATGGAAGCAACCTAAATGCCCATCGACAGACGAATGGATAAAGAAGACGTAGTACATATATACAATGGAATATTACTCAGCCATAAACAGGAATGAAATTGAGTCATTTGTTGAGACACGGATGGATATAGAGACTGTCATACAGAGTGGAGTAAGTCAGAAAGAGAAAAACAAATATCGTTTATTAATGCATGTATGTGGAACCTAGAAAAATGGTACAGATGAACCAGTTTGCAGGGCAGAAGTTGAGACACAGATGTAGAGAACAAACATATGGACACCAAGGGGGGAAGCCACGGCAGGGTGGGGGTGGTGGTGTGCTGCATTGGACGATTGGGATTGACATGTATACACCAATGTGTATAAAACTGATGACTAATAAGAACTTGCTGTATAAAAAAAATCACCATTGTCATTAAAATCATTTAAAAAAATAAGAAAACACAAGCTTTAAATGATACATTAAATGAGATGGACTTAATTGATATTTATAGGACATTCCCTTCAAAAACAACAGAATACACTTTCTTCTCAAGTGCTCATGGAACATTCTCCATGACAGATCATATCTTGGGTCTCAAATCAAGCCTTGGTAAATTTAAGAAAACTGAAATCGTTTCAAGTACCTTTTCCAACCAGAATGCTAAGAGACTAGATATCAATTACATGAAAAAATCTGTAAAAAATAGAAACTCGTGGAAGCTAAATGATACACTACTAAATAACCAAGAGATCACTGAAAAAGTCAAATAGGAAATCAAAAAATATCTAGAAATAAATGACAATGAAAACAAGACGACCCACAACGTATAGGACGCAGCATAAGCAATTCTAAGAGGGAAGTTTATAGCAATACAATCCTACCTCAAGAAACAAGAAACAT
The DNA here is from genome assembly GCF_011762595.2 of Tursiops truncatus. Classification (NCBI taxonomy): domain Eukaryota; kingdom Metazoa; phylum Chordata; class Mammalia; order Artiodactyla; family Delphinidae; genus Tursiops; species Tursiops truncatus. Next base: position 75,576,029 of record NC_047039.1, on the reverse strand, counting down.
CTCAAACAACTTAACCTTATACATAAAGCAATTAGAGAAAGAAAACAAAAAATACCCAAAGTTAGCAGAAGGAAAAAAATCATAAAGATCGGATCAGAAATGAATGAAAAAGAAATGAAGGAAACGATAGCAAAGACCAATAAAAGTAAAAGTTGGTTCTTTGAGAAGATAAACAAAATTGATAAACCATTAGCCAGACTCATCAAGAATAAAAGGGAGAAGACTCAAGTCAACAAAATTAGAAATGAAAAAGAAATAACAACTGACACTGCAGAAATACAAAGGATCATGAGAGATTACTACAAGCAATGATATGGCAATAAAATGGACCAACTGGACGAAATGGACAAATCCTTAGAAAAGCACAACCTTCCAAGACTGAACCAGGAAGAAATAGAAAATATAAACAGACCAATCACAAGCACTGAAATTGAAACTGTGATTAAAACTCTTCCAACAAACAAAAGCCCAGGACCAGATGGCTTCACAGGTGAATTCTATCAAACATTTAGAGAACAGCTAACAGCTATCCTTCTCAAACTCTTCCAGAATATAGCAGAGGGAGGAACACTCCCAAACTCATACTATGAGGCCACCATCACCCTGATACCAAAACCAGACAAAGATGTCACAAAAAAAGAAAACTTCAGGCCAATATCACTGAAAACATAGATGCAAAAATCCTCAACAAAATACTAGCAAACAGAAGCCAACAGCACATTAAAAGGATCATACACCATGATCAAGTGGGGTTTATCCGAGGAAGACAAGGATTCTTCAAGATACACAAATCAATCAATGTGATGCACCATATTAACAAATTGAAGGAGAAAAACCATATGATCATCTCAATAGATGCAGAGAAAGCTTTTGTCAAAATCAACACCCATTCATGGTAAAAACCCTCCAGAAGGTAGGCATAGAGAGAACTTACCACAACAAAATAAAGGCCATATATGACATATCCACAGCCAACATCATCCTCAATGGTGAAAAACTGAAACCATTTCCTCTATGATCAGGAACAAGACAAGGGTGTCCACTCTCAGCACTACTATTCAACATAGTTTTGGAAGTTTTAGCTACAGCAGAGAAAAAAAGAAATAAAAGTAATCCAAATCAGAAAAGGAGTAAAGCTCTCACTGTTTGCAGAAGACATGACACTATACATAGAGAACCCTAAAGATGCTACCAGGAAACTACTAGAGCTAATCAATGAATTTGGTAAAGTAGCAGGATACAAAATTCATGCACAGAAATCTCTGGCATTCCTATACACTAATGATGAAAAATCTGAAAGTGAAATCAAGAAAACACTCCCATTTACCATTGCAACAAAAAATAAAATATCTAGGAATAAACTTACCTAAGGAGACAAAAGACCTGTATGCAGAAAACTATAAGACACTGATGAAAGAAATTAAAGATGATACCAACAGACGGAGAGATATAACATGTTCTTGGATTGGAAGAATCAACATTGGGAAAATGACTATACACCCAAAGCAATCTACAGATTCAATGCAATCCGTAACAAATTACCAATGGTATTTTTCACAGAACTAGACAAAAAGTTTCACAATTTGTATGGAAACACAAAAGACCCTGAATAGCCAAAGCAAACTTGAGAAAGAAAAATGGAGTTGGAGGAATCAGGCTCCCTGACTTCAGACTATACTACAAAGCTACAGTAATCAAGACAGTATGGTACAAAAGCAGAAATGGTACTAAACTGGCACAAAATCAGAAATATAGATCATAGAACAGGATAGAAAGCCCAGAGATAAACCCACAGACATACAGTCATCTTATTTTTGATAAAGGAGGCGAGAATATACAATGGAGAAAAGATAGCCTCTTCAGTAAGTGGTGCTGGAAAAACTGGACAGCTACATGTAAAAGAATGAAATTAGAACACTCCCTAACACCATACAGAAAAATACACTCAAAATGGGTTAAAGACCTAAATGTAAGGCCAGACACTATAAAACTCTTAGAGGAAAACGTAGAACACTCTATGACATAAATCACAGCAAGATCCCTTTTGACACACCTCCTAGAGAAATGGAAATAAAATCAAAAATAAACAAATGGGACCTAATGAAACAAAAAATTTTGCACAGCTAAGGAAACCATAAACAAGATGAAAAGACAACCCTCAGAATGGGAGAAAATATTTGCAAACAAGCAACTGATAAAGGATTAATATCCAAAATTTACAAGCAGTTCATGCAGGTCAATATCAAAAAAAGAAACAACCCAATCCAAAAATGGACAGAAGACCTAAATAGACATTTCTCCAAACAAGATATACAGATTGCCAACAAACACATGAAAGGATGCTCAACATCACTAATCATTAAAGAAATGCAAATCAAATCTACAATGAGGTATCACCTCACACCAGTCAGAATGGCCATCATCAAAAAATCTACAAACAACAAATGCTGGAGAGGGTGTGGAGAAAAGGGAACCCTCTTGCACTGTTGGTGGGAATGTAAATTGATAGTCACTATAGAGAACAGTATGGAGGTTCCTTAAAAAACTAAAAATTAAACTACCATATGACCCAGCAATCCCACTACTGGGCATATACCCTGAGAAAACCATAATTGAAAAACAGTCATGTATCACAATGTTCATTGCAGCACTATTTACAACAGCCAGGACATGGAAGCAACCTAAGTATCCATCAACAGATGAATGGATAAAGAAGACGTGGCACATATATACAATGGAATATTACTCAGCCATAAAAAGAAACAAAATTGAGTTATTTGTACTGAGGTAGATGGACCTAGAGTCTGTCATACAGAGTGAAATAAGTCAGAAAGAGAAAAACAAATACTGTATGCTAACACATATATTGAATCTAAAAAAAAAATGGTTCTGAAGAACCATCTTTATTGGTTCTTTATTCCAATAAAGAACAGACGTAGAATAAAGAATAAAGATGCAGACATAGAGAATGGGCTTGAGGACACGGGGAAGTGTAAGCTGGGACAAAGTGAGAGAGTGGCATGGAAGTATATACACTACAAATGTAAAATAGCTAGCTAGTGGGAAGCAACCACATAGCACAGGGAGATCAGCTGGTTGCTTTGTGACCACCTAGAGGGGTAGGATAGGGAGGGTGGTAGGAAGATGCAAGAAGTAGGAGATATGGGGATATATGTATATGTATAGCTAATTCACTTTGTTATAAAGCAGAAACTAAGACACCATTGTAAAGCAATTATACCCCAATAAAGATGTTTTAATAAAGAAAGAAAGAAAAACATGGGACTCAAAACTGCCTCTGATTATTTCTAAGAGTCCCAAAGTGAAAACTACCACATGCCCATGAGCAGCAGAATGGATTAGTAGATTGTGATTTTTACAAACAAGAAGGTAACACACAGCAATGAAAAGGTATCATCTTCAACTACACACAACAATGTGAATTTCTTAAATACAATATGTAGCAAAAAAGCCAGACACAAAAGAATGCATACTATATTGTCAAATTTATATAAAATGGAATGCAGTCAAACTAGTCTTTAGGTTACAAGTCAGAGGCTGGAAATGGTCACACTTGAAGGGAATCTGTAACTGGGAGTATGGAGGACTATGTTTTTATCTGCATGCTGGGTACCTAGTTGTGCTTATTTTGTGATAATCTTTGAAGTGAAACATTTATGATATTTGTACTTCTCTGTACATATAATATACTTCAATAAAACCTTTGAAGGGAGAATGCAGCTGGACCTTAAGATTGCATCTGTATCCATCATGGATACCTTGGAGCATCTAACTCTAGGCTTTTTCAGGCAAAAGAGCACTGGAAAAGTGTGGGCTTTCGATCCATTTGCCTGAGTTGGAAGTCTCCACTGCACTGTGACATTCATTCGCAGTGTGTCCTAAGGGAAGTTTCCTAAGCCTGTTTCTCCAGTAAATTTTTTATGAATTTGCGCCCCTCAATTACTTGATAGGGTTTTGTAAAGCACAAATGCAAACCCTGTAAACTGAGAGACCACAAACAAATTTATGGCGTTATTCTTCAACAGCCCTTAAATATCTTGAGTTAGTACTATCACTGGCAAAAAAAAAGTCAAATTCTGTATTAGGAAGGTTAAGCAATATTTCAGTATGGCCAGCAATTCTCCATAATTCAGTGGCTTCACACAATAAATAATAGTTCTGAATCCTGTAAAGTCCAGTTGGGGTTTCCTGGTTTAATGGCCTTCAGGAATCCTGTCCTTGGCTAGGTCTTTGAGATCCCCTCATTTTTTATTTGGAAAAAGGGACCACAGGAAAGGTACATCTATTTCCTAGCTGCTTTGTTCCTGAAGATATATGCATTATTCTCATTTCACATTCATTTTGGGGGGAAGTGGCCACATGGTCCCAACTCGTTGCAAACAACCTCAGGAAAGTATGAAACTTCATTAGTCCATTAGTCTGCCACTTTGCCCTTATGTTCTCCTGCACAAACCACAGATAATTTTTGAGGCTCTATCAGGTAAGCATTTCACACCAAATTCATAAAAATATGAAGATCATTTGATCTACAAACATATGTAACTCTCTGGAATATATCCTCCAAGTGGTTGACTTTAAACTCAATCTGAATACCATGGATTTGCTCACACTTCTGTGAGACAGTTTACATTCATGAACAAACGTTATGCCTAAGTCACAATTCCTAGGTGTCAGTTCATATAAATCTGAATTTAACACACTTTACTCTTTTCATCTTTAAGGTGAGAGATATCTTGGTGTAGGAGAAAGCACCCAGCACTGATAACTGGGGTCATGGTCCACCTTCTAAATTTGTCATCAAACGTCAATACTTCAAACTAGAGAAAATTCTTATATAGGACTTATTTAACCTTCATAAACTTAATTACCAAAACCCATTGTTAAATATTGTCCTCTAAAACTTTGGAAATGAAAGCTTTACTTTTACAATAGAAGGCTTACATAAGATATGGGACTTATTCCAAATCACAAATTAGGACCAAACTTAAGGCTCTGTATTACCAGTCTGATACATCATTCACTTCTCAGTAAAGCAGGAAAATGTCAAAAATAAAAATGTAATAATGTTTGCATGTAGGATACTCTAATGATCAAGTTTCAGAAAAGATCTGATAAATCTGGTAGAACTGTTTTACTGGTAAAATTCTCTCTGCTCCTTGATAATTGACCTAAGTAGTACCAGGAACTTTAATTATATCAATAATCACCATAAATTGTATTTATCCCTCATTTTTCGATCTTTTTTTGTATTTGCAGACTTAGGATCACAAAACATAAGGCAAACGGTATCACTCTGGAGAGTTTTCATCATACAGACTTTTGCTCCCAGAAGTGGTTATTTCATTTTAATAGTCCTGTATCTATCTATATATATATATGTAGGTCTCTCATGCCTGAAATGAATTTTCAAGACTCAATGTCTTTATGCTAAGTATTCAGCACTCCAAAAACTACTGCTTCTGAAAATATGTATAGGCCAGGAATGAAGTGTTCTATTTTTACAATGAGATGCAGATTTCCTATTAAAAAGTAAAGCTTTCATTTTTAAGGTTATAAAGGATAGTATTTGAGTTTTGGTAAATTAATTTAGGAGGCTAAAGAAGTCCTACACAAGAATTTTCTCTAGTCTAAGTATTTACCTTGATTATAAATTTGAACATTATTATTAGTGTCCAGCCCTTGACTCTGAATATTTGGGTCAAATAAATATCGGTAGCTGGTACTTATTCACTTTCTGTTGCACTATTTTCAGTTAAATTTGATCTCAAAGCTATTTACACAGTCTCAGCCATCAATTATCAGAATGTATTGATATTATTTTTTCATTTGTCTCTATGTCTCAGAAATACTTTTTTTAGTTCCCTTTCTTCCTTAAAGCAAAAACCAGGAGGGACACGTAAAAATGAGGACATATTTCAGGGTTGAGGTAAGATGTAAAGAATTGTTCCTCTCTTTCCTCCAGTTTTAAAGTGTTTCAAACTCTATCAAGTAAGAATAGATGACTGTTATTCAATGTAGGGCATTGTGGGCCTGGAGTCTTCAATATTTCTCTGATCAGTTTATAGATTCCATGGTCACAAGTAAGTACAGGTAGATAGTAAGCTCCATGCACCATCTTCACTAACCCTACACACCTATCAACCAGCACAACGCCTAGCACATAATACTTGATTAAATATTAATGACGTATGGTTGGTAGCAGTTCCCCTGCCTCTTGGCCAGTCCTGACCTGTAACATCATACACACTTCTCTCAATGTTATAGGTAAGCCAAGTAGACAATCACCCTGAAAGTTCTTTAAATGGTCAAGAAAACTCCTAATGTCCCAAACTATACTCTGTCACCTGAAATTCCACTTTTGAGTTTCATTCATTTAGCTAAAAATGTCATTCTTGTTATAATCCAAAGCAAAGAAATATAAAACTGGAGAGTTAGTAACATTTGAATCCATTTTAAATTATTTACACATATGACAAATGAGGATCAGATTTTTTCCCCAGTGCCATTTGGTTGGAGGAAGAAGTCATTCTGTGGTCTTGGAAGTAGGTTGAGAAAAACCCAAGTCAGTAAGATGAGTTTAGATGGGTTAGAATCAAGAAAACCTCTCCTTAACTCACACTCTTGTCTATGGATGACATAATGCTAAAAGCATAGAGATTATCTGGTTATCACCAGTACCTGTATTACACATAATGAAAATGAGATCCACAGATGTGAACTGGTTCAACAGCTAATCACTGGTAGGGCCAAGCTTAGTTTTTAAGAGAAATGACTTTTAGTTTGGTGCTCCTCCTTTCAGAGCTTTGATTTCTTACTTACAAAAGCTAATCCTACTTCAAAGTAAACTAAATCTTATAAAATATTTTAGAAATTCAAAAGAACCTTAAAGGAATATCAACAAATTTCCTGTCTCTGTAATTTTGTACAGTATACATAAATAACTACTTAGGCTCCTTTAGAGTCATTTAATTTTCCAAACATGTAAACTGATTAAGTGTGAAGATTTATGATTATGTAGTTAGAAAAACTGAGTTTAAAAAATATTCTCCATCATCTTCATCAATACTAAATCAGCTCATTGAAATAATCATTGGGATCTATGGCTATGGTGAAAAAACTTGTATTGCTGTACGTATAAAGAAAATATCTTTGGGATTTCCCTGGCAGTCTAGTGGTTAAGATTTCACCTTAGAACCAAAGAACCAAAACAGAAACAATACTGTAACAAATTCAATAAAGACTAAAAATGGTCCACATCAAAACAAATCTTAAAAAAGAAGAAAATATATTTCCTTCTATTCCAAAAATGAATTCAATAAAGACATTAGGGTTATGCAAAAAATATGTATACCATGTGCAGTAGTGGAGTGCTGAGGTTAATAGAGTCAAAACTAAGTATATCAGGCAGTATATTAGAGTTCTCCAGAGAAGCAGGACCAATAGGATATGTATATATGTGTGTGTATACAGATATATGTACATATTTATATATAAAGATATTCATTACAGGGAATTAGCTCACACGATTATACAGGTGCAGAAGTCCCAATATCTACAGGATGAGTAAGCAAGCTGAAGACTCAAGACTCAAGTCTGAGTCCAAAATCCTGAGACTCAGGAAAGCCAATGATGTTCCATTCTGAAAACCAGCAGGCTTGAGATCCAGGAAGAGCAAATGTTTTAGTTTGAGTCCAAAGGCAGGAGAAAAGTCAATGTCCCAGTTCAAAGGACATCAGGTGGCAGAATTCCCTCTTATTCAGGGGAAGGTCAGCTTTTGTGTTCTATTCAGACCTTCAGCTGATTAGATGAGGCCTACCCACATTACAGGGGGCTGATTTACTCAATATACAGATTTAAATTTTAATCTCATCCAAAAACACCCTCAGAGAAATAGTGTCTTAATCCATTTGGGCTGCTATAAGAAAATACTATAGATTGGGCAACTTAACAAACAACAGAAATTTCTCACAGTTCTGGAGGCTGTACATCAAAAGATCAGAGTGCCAACATGTTCGGATGCAGACTTTTCTGGACTGCAGACTTCCTGTTTTATCTTCAAGTAGCATAGGGGACAAGGGATCTCTGTGGGGTCTCTCTTATAAGAACACTAATCTCATTCATAAGGGTTCTAGTCTCATGACCCTTTGGTCACCTTCCAAGGCCCCTAACTCCTAATACTATCACTCTTGGGGCATTAGAATTTCAACATATGAACTTGGGGAGACACAAGCCTTCAGACTGTAGAACCCAGAATAATGTTTAACCAAACATCTGGGCACTCCGTGGCCCAGTCAAGTTAACACATAAGATTAACCTTCACAGGCAGGCAGGTCTCATTAACTCATCACAGGCAAGCTACTCTTTCCAAATATCTTTCTGTATCACATTCTTTAATAGAAACACAAGAATTTCTTGGAAAAAAGGTTGAAACAATTCTACAGTTGGGATTAAGACATATGTAGGCATATATGGCAACTGAATATTCTGGGACAGATGATAGACTTTAAAGATGTTAGACAGAGCTGCTAAGAAAGACATATCCTAAATGTAGACCAAGTCAAGCAACAACATGATTATCAAAGAGAAGTGGCTTACTAGATACAGATGAGTGACTATTTTACAAAATGGCCTGGGCCCAGCCACCCTAGAATCTAGTCTCACAGAACAAAAGGACTATATGTGAAACTAAAGCAGTTGTTCCATGCAATCTGTGCTATTCCAGAGCTGGGCAACTTGACTCTAGGACATCTTTTACAGAGCACAATAGAGAGAAAAGAGCTAACTCTGAAGATGATCCCCAAGGCCCATAGAATTGAAAAAGCTTTGGATAGCAGCAGAATTGGATGGTACCAGAGGATGATGGGAGCCAAGCTTGCTACGTCACAGAAAGGGCAGCTGTGTCAATGGTAGCTGCCATCTACATTAACTCGAGAGCACTGGAAGTGAACCCTCTGCGAGAGCCTGAAACGGTTGGGTGGAAAAGGCACATTTTTCATAGTGGGGTGACTTACTGAAAATTTTATGTAGCCAAATACTCTACTGATAAATTTTCATTTTGTGTTTTACTGCTCTAGACTCATAAAAACATATAAAAATGAGCTTCCCAACAATCCTCCATCCCCAATTCTCTTCCCTCCAGAGACGTAGTCAGTCCCAAAAGTGTAGTTCTCAGCTCTACATATATCAAGGGGCATAGTAAACAGGCTTCTTTTTGCATTTCTTTGAAAGACGACATACCCTGGACTGTGGGCCATGATAACGACAATCCTTAAATGGCTCTTTGTGTTTGGAGGTTGAGGCAACTCAGAGAATCTAAGAGCAGGACAAACAATAGCTCATACTCTCTTGCAAGAACCAGTTGTTTTCTTTTCAGGAGTTTTGTGTTGTTAAACATAGCCATTATTAAAATTTAGATTATATAAACTTATTGTGAAATAAATTTTATTAAAAACAATGTTAATGAATACTCAAAACTCATCACCTCCTATTTTACTACATTTTGTTATTATCTATGCTCTTTCTTGAAGTTGTTCACCTGTTTTGAACTTGTATGGTGGAAATTGGTAACCTGAAATTGGCCATGGTGGGAGCATTCACACTACAGAAATTGTCAAACACTACAATTGTGACTTCATTTTTACAGTGAGCCAGTTGGGAAACATTTACTGGCACATCAGTGGGTTGACAATGTGAGTGTCAAGGCCCAGTAATGCTGATCTGATCCTAAGTTATTGTGAGGTCACTGAGGATGAAGAAGAGGAATGTGGTTACAACTTCAATATGGCACCCATGCAGAGCAGGATTTCTAACTGTGCTGTGTCTATGGAGGGTGTATTCTAAATCATGATATTCTGGAATGCCTCCTACCTTCGAAGGGATCATTCCTTTCTGATCAAAGAATATTGGCAGGGATGACCTTTGCCAACGAGGACCAAGTCTCTCTCTACTTTTTCTGGTATAGTAGAAGCCTCAGATTTCTTCTACAAAATAATGGAAGGGTTTTCCACTATTGGATGGTATTGTACATTTGACAAACTTGGTGGTTTGTGTCTGGATTCAAAATACATTTTATTTATATGAAAAAAAACCTTGAAATCTATGATATTACCGGTACCCCTAGTATTGTGTAATGATTCATACTTGTTATATCATGGGGAAAAATGCCTTGTTAGTAAAAATTGAATGTGGTAGTAGCATATCTCATAGGGATGATGATTATAAACTGTATTTGTTACCAGGTTTCATACAGACCATACATTTGAAATATTTATATTGTCATAGAACAAATCGTAGTGTGACTGATGCTTTAAATGTATCCATCTAATTCCAGAAACTATGTCCCATAGTTACAATCCCCCTCCATGTCTCAGATTTTGTGAGGTTAAAAAATGATTTTACATGTGACATTGGGAGGAGAATTTATGAAGTTGGTAGAGAGGTCATATGACCCCTCTCAAGATCCCCCAAATCATGCTCCCTTAGAGATACTCTAAGGATGGCTGAGATATTACAGTCAATGCAGCTAATAATCTAGTAAAATTAGGGTATTAATGTTACTGGGCATTTGTTGATATTCACTGATTAGTGAGTTAGTCATGAGAAAAACTGCCCTATCCATTGTATCCCAGATCTAACCAGGGAAACAAAACCATTTTACAAGCAAGAATAAAGGGAATTTAGTAGAGGGGATTGGTTACATAGGTCATGGGAGAGCCATGAGACCAAACAAGGGATGTAAGACAATCCAGAGATTATCACCACCAGAAGACTGCTACCCTCTCAGGCTGGAGGGCCAAAGGAAGCAGGCGATATCACAAAAGTCCAGACAACATCCAGGTTCACCTGTCTGACAGGCTTTTTAGGACTTGGAGCCCCGTAGTTGAAGACACGGCTGCCAGAGATGCCATCAAGATAGAGAGAGAGACAGAAAAATACTCTGGTTTCCCCCTTCCTCCTGCTCCGCAATCTCATACCAGGGATTCTCATTAAACCTAACCATGTTAACAGTGGGCCATTGTATATGTAGCTTATAGGGGTCAGCAGAGAAAGAAAAGGACAAGGAATAGATGTGAGGGAAAACAGGTACAGGACTAATAAATCTATAAAATCCAAAATATGTATCTATATCTGGATGGATAAAGAGATAAAGACAAATCCCCCCCCAATGTCCATTAATGTTATGACAAGGGGAAAAAAAAGAATTTTTTTCTTGCCCGGGTATATTATCTGAATGAGCATTTAATTAATTACTGAATTAGAAGTTTACACACTTCTAATTATTTACACTATTCAACTGTCATTTAGCTTCCTAAATGAGCACAAGATTGCCCAAATATCAAGAGCCTATTACTGATCCAAGAGACTCTTCTTTTCCATTATTCTAAAGCTCTCTATCTATACTCATACTGTGAGAGGTACTACAAAATGGAAAACTAGATTGATTTGACAGTTAACCCACTCTTTTTCACCTTGCCTTCTTCTCAGATATGCTGAGAAACATAAAATGGCCAAAAGGCAACAAGAAGGAGGAGGAAAAGTACAAGAATACTCTGCAAACTGAGTGATGGATGATTGAGAGCTGACTCCCTTTGCCAAGTGCTTTTATTATCCCACATGTTATCCCTGCATCCCAGGAAACAGCCTGAAGTAACATGTCAATATTATTATGGCTACATCTTTGCCATATCCTCTTTCCACCACCAAAAAAATAAGAGCCCATCAGAAAACACATAATATTAGCCAAGACTTGGTTTTTCCTTCCTAGGGTTACTTCTGTTTTATGCAGATCCTCTTTACAAAGCTATTCTTAGAGTCCTTTTTGGTATCATAAACTTAAACTACGGAAAACTACCTTTCCTTCCTTCCTGACACATTATTTCATGAGGCGTGTGTGCTGTTACTTACATAGACAGGCAGAGTTTTTTCAAAGCAGGAAAGTCATCTATTTCGCTTGCTTTCCATGTGCTATCTATATTACTACAATTAAGCACTTCAAGCACACAAATTTGTTCTAGAAAATAGGCAACTCAAAAATACAAACAAGCCCTATAATAGTATTCAAGTAACCCTTAAACTATTTGAAAAATAATCTTGCTTTAAAAGTTAAAGTGTGGAAAAGAAGTAAAGCTGTCACTGTTTGCAGATGCCATGATACTATACATAGAGAATCCTAAAGATGCTACTAGAAAATTACTACAGCTAATCAATAAATTTCGTAAAGTAGCAGGATACAAAATTCATGCACAGAAATCTCTTGCATTCCTATACACTAATGATGAAAAAATGTGAAAGAGAAATTAAGGAAACACTCCCATTTACCACTGCAACAAAAAGAATAAAATACCTAGGAATAAACCTACTTAAGGAGACAAAAGACCTGTATGCAGAAAACTATAAGACACTGATGAAAGAAATTAAAGATGATACAAACAGATGGAGAGATATACCATGTTCCTGAATGAGAAGAATCAACATTGGGAAAATGACTATACTACCCAAAGCAATCTACAGATTCAATGCAATCCATTAACAAACTACCAATGGCATTTTTCACAGAACTAGAACAAAAAATTTCACAATTTGTATGGAAACACAAAAGACGTCAATTAGCCAAAGCAATCTTGAGAAAGAAAAACAGAGCTGGAGGAATCAGGCTCCCTGACTTCAGACTATACCTGAATTGTATAGTATAGACAGTATGGTACTGGCACAAAAACAGAAATATAGATCAATGGAACAAGATAGAAAGCCCAGAGATAAACCCACGCACATATGGTCACCTTAGTTTTGATAAAGGAGGCAAGAATATACAATGGAGAAAAGACAGCCTCTTCAGTAAGTGGTGCTGGGAAAACTGGACAGCTACCTGTAAAAGAATGAAATTAGAACACTCCCTAACACTATACACAAAAATACACTCAAAATGGATTAAAGACCTAAATGTAAGGCCAGAAACTATAAATTTCTTAGAGGAAAACATAGAACAATCTATGACATAAATCATAGCAAGATCCCTTTTGACCCACCTCCTAGAGTAATGGAAATAAAAACAAAAATAAACAAATGGGACCTAAGGAAACTTAAATGCTTTTGCACAGCAAAGGAAACCATAAACAAGACGAAAAGACAGCCCTCAGAATGGGATAAAATATTTGCAAATAAAGCAACTGACAAAGGATTAATATTCAAAATTTACAAGCAGCTCATGCAGCTCAATATTAAAAAAAACAAACAACCCAATCAAAAATGGGCAGAAGACCTAAACAGACATTTCTCCAAAGAAGATACACAGATTGCCAACAAACACATGAAAGAATGCTCAACATCATTAATCATTAGAGAAATGCAAATCAAAACTATGATGAGGGCTTCCCTGGTGGCGCAGTGGTTGAGAGTCCGCCTGCCGATGCAGGGGACATGGATTCGTGCCCCAGTCCAGGAAGATCCCACATGCCGCGGAGCGGCTGGGCCTGTGAGCTATGGCCGCTGAGCCTGCGCGTCCGGAGCCTGTGCTCCGCAACGGGAGAGGCCACAACAGTGAGAGGCCCGTGTACCGCAAAAAAACAAACAAACAAAATACTACAATGAGATATCATCTCACACTGGTCAGAATGGCAATCATCAAAATATCTACAAACAATAAATTCTGGAGAGGGTGTGGAGAAAAGGGAACCCTCTTGAACTGTTAGTGGGAATGTAAATTGATACAGCCACTATGGAGAACAGTATGGAGGTTCCTTAAAAAGGTAAAAATAGAACTACCATACGACCCAGAAATCCCACTACTGGGCATCTGCCCTGAGAAAACCATAACTCAAAAAGAGTCATGTACCACAATGTTCACTGCAGCTTTATTTACAATAGCCAGGCCATGGAAGCAACCTAAGTGTCCATCGACAGATAAATGGATAAAGATGTGGCACATATATACAATGGAATATTAGTCAGCCATAAAAAGAAACAAAATTGAGTTATTTGTAGTGAGGTGGGTGGACCTAGAGCCTGTCATACAGAGTGAAGTAAGTCAGAAAGAAAAACAAATACCGTATGCTAGCACATATATATGGAATCTAAAAAAAAAAAAAAAGGTCAAGAAGAACCTAGGGGCAAGACGGAAATAAAGACGCAGACCTACTAGAGAATGGACTTGAGGACACGGGGAGAGGGAAAGGTAAGCTGGGACAAAGTGAGAGAGTGCCATGGACATATATACACTACCAAACGTAAAATAGATAGCTAGTGGGAAGCAGCTGCATAGCACAGGGAGATCAGCTCGGTGCTTTGTGACCACCTAGAGGGGTGGGATAGCGAGGGTTGGAGGGAGGGAGACGCAAGAGGGAGGAGATATGGGGATATATGTATATGTATAACTGATTCACTTTGTTATAAAGCAGAAACTAACACTCCATTTTAAAGCAATTATACTCCAATAAAGATGTTAAAAAAAACCCAAAAACCTAAAGAGACATGTACCACAATGTTCACTGCAGCACTATTTACAATCACCAGGACATGAAAGCAACCTAAGTGTCCATCAACAGATGAATGGATAAAGAAGATGTGGCACATATATACAATGGAGTATTAGTCAGCCATAAAAAGAAATTAAATTGAGTTATTAGTAGTGAGGTGGATGGAACTAGAGTCTGTCATACAGAGTGAAATAAGTCAGAAAGACAAAAACAAATACTGTATGCTAACACGTATATATGGAACCCCCCCCCCAAAAAAATGGTTCTGAAGAACCTAGGGGCAGGACAGGAATAAAGATGCAGAGGTAGAGAATGGGCTTGAGGACACGAGGAGGGGCAAGGGTAAGCTGGGATGAAGTGAGAGAGTGGCATTGACATGTATACACTCCCAAATGTAAAATAAATAGCTAGTGGGAAGCAGCCACATAGCACAAGGGAGATCAGCTCGGTGCTTTGTGACCACCTAGAGGGGTGGGATAAGGAGGGTGGGAGGGACATGCAAGAGGGAGGAGATATGGGGATATATGTACATGTATAGCTGATTTACTTTGTTATAAAGCAGAAACTAACACTCCATTGTAAAGCAATTATACTCCAATAAAGATGTTTAAAAAAAAAAAGTTAGAAAGTAAAAAAATTCAAAAGAATTGACCACACTCCTCCAACAGATTCTCTAACATTTAGCAGAAGAGAATTCACACTGATTCTGGTTTATGAGTAAAAGACAAGTCTACTTTAAAGTGGATCACAGATGACAATGTTTCTTTTCCACGTGTCTGCTTTGGAGCCATATTTCCGCTGACCACTCAAAAATTTCCTCTTGAGTATTTTGTGATATATTAGAACCAGGAATAAGGGATGTTAGTGCTGGAAGGGCCAGCCAATGGTCTGCGATTTAATTCACATATCCTTTCTGCACCATACTCTTTAAGGTCATTGAGTTAGCCTAAGAATTTTGAAGCTGCAGAATTCAGGACAGTACGTTACAATATGCCAATATTACTATTCTCCTGTTCTGACAATCTCCACTGATGGACAGATGGAGAAGGAAGGGCAGTCACCATCTACTGAGAGTAAATGAAACTGGAATATTAAAATTCAGGATTATTTGAGTGACTGAATTGGCTGGCAGAGTGTTCTCCAGTTAAGGGTGAGGAAAGATTAATTCTGCACATGACACCACTACTGTATTTATACAACTCTACTGGGACAATTGTTTGCCTTGAATTGTTTTCTTCATTCACTTCAGTCAGACAGTTGTGCTGACTGATTTTTCTTTTTGAGGTATGAAATGAATGTTTGACTGAATTTACCATTTAATTTCCACTAATGCACTGTAAAAACAATACATTAGTCAAATCAGATTGGCAGGTATGAAAAAGTTTACCGCAGAACTAGACAGAAATATAATATTGCCTTCTACAGAAATGTAGGTCATATGCCCTGGATTTGGGAAATGTTCCAATTTTAACTATTTTGCCACGTTTCAAAAATGTAAGGTGACTGATCCCATAGTAAATATAAGAAGATCTGTGAAGTCCAGATAAAAATAATTTTGTGTGAATCTGAGAATCACATAAAAGAAAAAACTATTATGAGATAAATTTTACTGAGTTTCATACTTATCAAGAGGTGTTTCTATGTTAAACTTTTGAGTCTTATTCTAAAAGTTCTTTAGGAACAAATACTTCAAATATATTCATAGAAAACTATTTATAATTTCATTCTTCCAATATTTATAGTTACTATGACAGGCCATTTCTCCATATCCCATCCCACAATTCTCTGCTCTGAACATTTGGAAATTGGTGGCATGAGCAGAAAAATGCAGCAGTTTTTGAGATTGTTATTGAATAATGCTGATTTTATAAAGACTGTTTTCTTCCATAGTTGACAAACTTATTATGGTACAGATGGTTGCATACTACTCTTAGAGATGAAAAAGTTCTTAAGGAATTTTCCATATCCCATTCACCAATCTGTGTTCTTGTTCAAAGCAAAATTAATTCCTTTCAAAATTAACATATTAGCTTAATAACAATTTTTAATCTTAAAATTATCTGTGAGAATGGGAATTTTTGGTAGGAAAAAGTGACAGAAGATGGGACAAAACAAAGAATTCATAGACAAAACAGAATTTTTTAAATGGTGGGTAAGAACTTCTGTTTCCAACTATATCAGTTTACCTTAGGAAAACATACTAGAAAGGCCAGATAAATCGTAAGCAACATTTGACTGTGAGTGTTAGAAAGCTACTGAGGTAGCCATGACCTAGAAAAGTAAAATAGAGAAAGAAACTCAATGAAGTGAGAACAATATTCTGCACATGCTTTTCTAGCCCAGTCATTTAGAAACTATTGATGAAGAACAAAAGTCTGAGAAACCAAATGTGGCTCCTAAGAGGCAGAAATGCCAGTAGATCTTAGGACAATGTCATAGGACTAAGGAAACCAGAGTTGGAATTTAGAATAACAAGGCAGCTAGAATTTTAAGGACCAAAATCCCAGAGAGAGTAAAGATTCATAGAATTGAGCTGGGTTCAGCAACAGTGTTCCCTTGCAGTATTTTCCATGTATAGTAGGTAAACAAGGCAAGATGCTAAGAAGTCAAACAAAAGCTAACTGAAGTAAAAGCAGAAGTCAAAAGCTAACTAAGTCTAAGGTTTAGTTGGCTTATAATGGTGAAGAGACAAAACAGGGGTTCAGAACCTATCAAAGAATTGTGGCCCAATGGAAAACTAATCATATGAATTAGGACACTGAAAGTCTCTCTCTCTCGGTGTGTGTGTGTGCTAGGAAAGTTGATGCAACATCTACATTGAACCTTATAAAGAAGGAATATGAGTATGCAGTTTGTCCAGTGACTGAGGTGATCTTCCCCTCTGCTCCCTACCTGAGAATAGGAAATTCTCTCCTGAAGAAAATACAGTTGACCCTTGAACAATGTAGGGGTTAGAGACGCTGACTCCCTGTGCAGTCAAAAATCCACATATAACTTTATGGTCGGCCCTTCCTATCTGTGGTTCTGAATCTGAGGATTCAACCAACCACAGATCATGTAGTACTGTATTATTTATTGCAAAAAAATCCATGTATAAGTGGATGTGTACAGTTCAAACCCAGGTTGTTCAAAGGGCAACTGTAATGGCATTCAGATTCTCTAAAACTTGTCATATCCCAAGTCTAGTATTCGTTGAAGAACCATCAAGACTACCAAGAAAAGGAGAATTAGAATAAAAATCAAAACAGGGGCTTCCCTGGTGGCGCAGTGGTTGAGAGTCTGCCTGCCGATGCAGGGGACCCGGTCCGGGAAGATCTCACATGCCGCGGAGCGGCTGGGCCCGTGAGCCATGGCTGCTGAGCCTGCGCTTCCAGAGCCTGTGCTCCGCAACAGGAGAGGCCACAACAGTGAGAGGCCCGCGTACCGCAAAAAAAAAAAAAAAAAAAGCATGGAAAACAAAAAGGATATAAAGTACACAAAAGAGCATTTGAGACATATGGGCCACAGTAAACATCTTTATCATATATTTAAACTGGAGTCCAAAGATAAAAGGAGAGAGAGATTGGGATGAAAACAATATTTCAGAAATAACAGCTGAGAGTTCTCTAAAACTAAAAAGAACGTATCGAGCAATAAATTCAATAAGCACTAAAAAAATGCAATAAGAGTAAGTACAAAGAAAACCACACCTAAGATAACCACAGTACAATTCATGAATAGCAAAGAAAAACAGAACATCTTAAAACTAGCCAGAGGAAAAAGAGAGATACTACTTCCAAAGGAACAACAGGATTAAGATTACAGCTTACTTCTCAATGAAAATGATTGGATACTAGAAAATAATGGAATAACATTTTTAAGTGCTAAAGAAAATAACTGCCCATTGAGAATTCTAGAGGCAGAGAAAATGTTGTTTGGAAGGAAAGATGAAATAAGGAAATTTGCCAACAAACAAAATTTAGAGAATATGTTCTCATCAGAACTGACTGAAATAAATTGTAAAGGGAGGCCCACAGGCAGAAGGAAAATTATCACAGATGAAAATAAGGACTTTATAAAGGAATTATGTATAACAGAAAGGATAAATAAGTGGATAAATCTAAATAAAATCTAACTGCACAAAAGAGTAATAATAAAATATATCAAAAATCAGAATGCATTAAAACAAATAGAAGAGGAAAAAGTAGTAGAAGAAATTTAAGATCTCAGCATTGCTTGAGAAGCAGTAAAAGAGCTATAAGTCATGGTACATGTGCAACTGCTACTTATGTAAAAGTAACAAGCTAATACAAGGGAAAATGGAATTTGAAGAATCTAAATAGAAGAAAGAAGAGCAAAAAGAACATAACAAGGTGGGACAAATAGTAAACAAGGAGTAAATGGTCTATAAGAAAATACATTAACTGTAAATACTCAAATTAAAGGACAAAGATTATTGAAACAAACAAAAAAACCTAATTCTATGCCACTTACAAGAGACAAGAGTCAGATTAAAAATTAAAGGATGAAAAAATTATGTCATAACAACAATAAATAAAATTGAAGAAGTTTTTTTTTAATGTTAACATAGATTTGAAAGCAAAAAGTGTCACTGGCAATAAGGCAGGATAAAAAAACCAACTGTTACTTTATAAGGAATATAGTATAAATCTAAACTTCAATGTAATATATGAAGGGAAATTCCAAAAAACTAAGTAGAAATAGAAAAATTACCTACATCAGTAACATAGAACCACAACAACAAATCAGCAAATTATAGAAGATCTGAATACCACCATTAAAAACCTTGGCCTAAATTTACATAAAACACTGCACCAACAATGATGGAATATATATATTACATGCAAATTTTTAGGTGCACATGGCACATTTATAAAATTGACTATATGCTGGTTATAAAACAAGACACAGAATAAGCAAGAAATTTAAAAATATATAACCAATATTTTACCAAATAGTTGGATATTGAAAACATACTTCTGATCATTATGTAAGTCAAAGATAAAGTTGCAATGGGAATTAGAATTTTATTAATTGAATGATAATGAAAATATGCCATAACAAAACCTGTGGGTTGCAAATAAAGCTGTGGTCACAGAGAAGTTTAAGTATTCAAATGATATATCTCTAAATGTAAAAGGGAAAGGAATAAAGCAACTAGAAGATAACCTATCACCCTGAGGTAGGCAGCTCCTGAACTGTACCTGATGGGGAAGACAGGGCAGAGCTTCAGGAGGCCAGCAACAGGCAGCATTTGGAAGCAGGATCGGCTTCCAAATGAGGCCAGCTGAGAGCACGCTGAACACCATGTCAGAAGCAGTCTCCAAGAAAGAGCATTTAACGTACAAAGGGATGACTAAAATATATTTAAGAGCTAGCACCCTGACTCCTCTTAAGGATGACTTACGTTGCTGGGGAAAAAATAAGAAGTGCTCGATGTAGAAGGTGAATAGCTTTATAATTCCCAGGAGAATCTTGGTACCAGGACCACACAATGAAGAACTTGAGTCCCTGTGGCTAATCCAGCAGAGAGAGAAGGAGAAACAGAGATGGGAGAGAAAACAAAGGGAACTCTTGGTGCAATTTGGCGCTCCTGCAGACCCAAGTCCAGGTATACGCTCTCTATCTCCACATCTTAAATAGAAGCCACCACGTTTCTAGGTCTTTCAGGTACTTAGAATTTTTCTTTAGAACCTGAAAATGGGGTCGGGTTTCCTGTCTGGATTGCTACAGTACAAATAGAAGCAGGATGTTTGAAATAGTTCTCCATCTGGCAGAGGAGGCCTTGAAGCTGTGAGCCACTCACTGCGAACCAGCAGGACATGAAGGATTCTTGAGCAGATCTGAAGCTACTGGGAGGCCTTTCAGGAGTTAAATCCCATAGTAAATACTGTACCTTCAATGGCCCCTTCTCCCTCTCTGTCCAGTCTTCCTCCACTCCCGTGGGGGCCCAAAGAGGTTAAATGAACACTCTTTGACTTGTGCTTCCCAGAACTTGGGCTTGGAGACGTCCATGAAAAGACGTCCATGAAAACTTGGGCTTGGAGATGTCCATGAAAAGTCTGCCTTCCTTCTACTGGTTTGGGTTTCTTGGTCTCTCTGCTCCAGGCTAATCCCTTCAACCTGCTTTTTCCATTTCTGCCAATAATCCCCCTCTCCAGACCTTCCTAATGCTCTTCAGGGGCGGGAGGAGACTTCCTGAGGGCAATGTTTATTTCTAGAGGGAGAGGTGACCACATGACTTCACAGTGGTCATCCCCTTGATTATTCAGTTTGTCTGGATTAGTCGTGGGTGTTTGTGCACCCCACCCCCAGCCCCAGGAGGCTTTAGAACACTGTCCTTATCTCAGCACTGAGCCTCTCTCTATCCTCCTTCCCTCTCTCTCCTTACCCATCTTTACCCACAGGACCTCTGAGGAAGATAAGCACTTCACAGAACCTCTGCTACAGAACCAAACATATTGAAATGACTCTTTACGAAGATATTGAAACAACAGAGAAAGAATACATGAGGATTGTTTCTCCTGAGGGTTCAATTACGTAGGGGGCCTTTAGCAAACTTTGATGATAAATCTAACCTTTCCTTCCTTGGCAATAGTTGATCACACTGTGATGAAAACAAGTTAGAGAATGGAAAAATAATATTTGGATTTCAACGAAATAATAAAAATGCAGGAACTATCTTTGACTTGCAAGGTGAGAAGAGAGTTCACATTTTGATTATGTGATGGCAGGAATCCCTTTTAAAACAGGGCCAGTCTGCATGATGCATTTAAAAATCAATCTTTGCAAATACAGCCACAACTCCCCCAAGATTTCTTGATTTCTCTGGGGTCAGATAAACCATCACATTTCAGAGTGGTGCCCTATATATGAAAGTGATAAACATAACCTGGAAGCACAGCAGTGGCTAAAAATACGGAGCTGGCAGCCACTCGTTTAAATGATTTTTGCTTTTAATTCACTGCATAAAATGCTAAATGTCCAAATTCAGGCAGGTAGATCTTACCAACCATGAAGAGCTTCAGCCCTGCTAACAGCTAAGTATGCACTTTTAAACCCTATTTTGACTGTTCCAGAAACTTATTGGGTTTCTTTAATGCCTGTGTTACTATTTCCTTTGTGTCGTTCTGTGTTTCTTTAAAAACACAGCTGTGTGACCTTGGGGAAGTTATATTATTTCCTTGAGACTTTGTTGCCTTCTCTGTGAATATCTGGGTATAATTTTAGTATTGCTCAATAGAATTTTCTGTGATAATGAAAATATTCTATACCTGTACTATCCAATGCAGTATTCAATAGCCACATGGAGCTAATAAACATCTTTGAAGTACGGCAAATGCAAATGATGAACTGAATTTTTAATCTTGTTTTTAAATTTGTTTAAATATAAATAATGCTACATGGCTAGCATCTGTTGACAGTACAGATCTACATAATATGTTAAGGACACTCTCCACTCAAAAACTCTACCATTCATTAACTCAACCTAAATACTTCTGCCCTTTGACAAACAGAAAATAATTTATGCTTCCCTTGAAATTATTTTTCAAGACCTTCGTCAGTTTGGAGACATTATATTCTTAAAATTGACTTTGCTTTATGAAACTTTAATAATGTTGGAGTTTCCTGCCCTTGGTACCACCTTTGTTATTATGGTAAATATTGTGGATGATCAAGGACCATTTCAAGAGATCATGGAGAGAAACCTCCTTCTGGATTTAATTTCATTATGAGGATGTCAAAATGCTAAATTGCTTAAAATAAAACCCATATCGTTTTTATAGTAAGTTATATTCTACATGTAGCTGGAAAAATGTTAAAAAGATTTTTAAAGAACTGCACATCTATTTTTGAAGCTGATTTGGCTGTTCAAGGCTTGCTAGCACTTTATCCATCTCACTAATATTTCACTTAGTAAACAAATGCAGTTGCCATAATTGCTGCATATGTGTCTGTGTTCCCTTCTAGGTTATATGTTTTTGAAGTTAGAAACTATATTTATATCACAGCCCCTATGTATAGCACAATATCCACTGCTAATTCAGATTGTGTTTTAAGATATGAGACAAAATTTAAGACTTTTGTTATAGTCATAAACATCTAGCAAACCAACCAGAAAATAAAAGCTGATTTTCTTTTGGTAGGCCAAGAACAAAAAAGAGAGGAATACCTAAGTGCAAAACCATATCTCTAATAACTACTGTTGGATTTAGAGCACACACACATGCTAAACTTATTTTAAAATATCTTCTTATCAAAGACTTTGAGGTTGTACCTGAAAAAATTATATCAGAAGTAAAAATAATCATGTGGTCTGACCAGCCTGGATCACACAAAGTAAGTGTATACTATATATAAAATAGATAAACAACAAGGTCCTACTGTATAGCACAGGCAACTGTATTCAAACCTTGTAATAACCTATAATGGAAAAGGATCTGAAAAAGAAATATATATATCTGAATCACTTTGCTGTACACCTGAAACACAACACTGTAAATCAACTATACTTCAAGTAAATAAAAAAAAAACAAACAAAGTAAGTGTAAAGGGAAGTATAATTTTATAAATTCACTTCTGATATCCAATGGACCAACCGAAAGACAACAGAAACTACAACTTTCTAGGACACAGGACATGGCCAGCAAACTAGGTCGTTACCCTCGGTAACGCTCATACCTGCCAAAAAATATACAGACTAGCCTGCATTCATGAATATATAGGAATTCTTCATTTATCTGGCATTATTAGGCAATGAGGTATTGTATGTTAGGAGAATTTTTTTATATGACAAATTTAAGAAGAGTTATTTTAACCTTCACTCAGTAATTTTTTTCTAAAATTAAGAAATGTATCCACTGGTGTATCTAATGTTTCCTTGATAACTCGGGGTCATCAGTTCAGTCAACGTTTGCATAAATAATGTGAATGGAAACAAGAGGCATGCTTACTGAAACTGAAAACGACATAATATTGGCTGGAATAATTGATGAGAGAGCAAGAAAAAAACAAAAATGAAAATAAACCGTGATCAAGAAACAATCAGTCAAGTTCTGACTTTCTGTACTTAGTTTCAAAAAGAGATACCACAAATCCCAGTGAGAGACTCCAGCATCATTAGCTGTCTTTCCCCTTTGTTTCCACCTTCCTTTCCTTTTCCTTCTACCCTAGATTGGTTCCAGGAAATGTTTATAGCTGCTTGCAAGACAAATTCTAATACTTGCTTTCTCTCACACAAACTTCACAATATGCCCATGTGATAAATAGTGTGGAGGTAAAAGACAATTCATCACAGGGAGACCTCCTATGAAAATAAAATTAGAAACTAGCTTCTAAACACGCAGAGAGTAGGGTGTGGTGTCAGGCACTAATTTCCTTGCAAATTCCTCTCCATTTCTAATAAATGTTCTTATTTACCAAGATCCTGTTTTATTGGTGTCCTATTCCAGACTGCTCCACTCCGCCTATCCTCATCCTGTAAAATACATTCACATTCTTTTGTGACCCTACTTATTTGCCCATTAAATAATCAATCATAGAACTGTCGGAATTAAATATAGAGTGAAATTAAAATACTGGAGTCAATTGGGGGGTATAAGCAGCTCCCCCAGAAAATACTGGGCATGGATTTAAAGAGGCTGCGCTGGACTTGCTCTTGTCCAAGTTCTTTCTCAAGAAGTATCTGAGATAAGCCTAAATTCAGAGTTAATCAGATTGGCCTGCTTTCTCAGGCGGACTGGAATTCATTGTTCTTTCCCCGCAACACCCTGAGGTCAGTGTCACTTTCCGGAGACGAGGTGGACTTCTCTGCCTACTGCAGAAGCTCAGTTCCCCCCGGGCCCACTCCCTGTCGGAATCCCACACTCAAGGCCAGATGCCAGCCTTCCCAGAACATTTGTGGTCTCCTTTCAGTTTCTGACCTGCTCAGATTGAGTCCCTCTAGACTCTTTCTCAGCTGGAAACCTGATCTTCAACCCCTTTCCCTGACCTCGATGGCTACCTGCCTACTTTAGGCCTCAGGTGCTTTAGCTATAAAATGATATGTTTGTCCTTAATTCTAAAGTCTTCTTTCTAAAGCTCTACAATGTGGTGGCTCCTTGAAACTGTTTCTCTTTGCTGGTTGTAATTTTGTAGAGAATTAAAACCACAGTTACTCTAAAAGACAGTAAGTTACATTGGATAAGGAAAGTGTGCTTTTGTAGTTAGATTAACAGGGATGGAAGACGACTTAGTATGTTTTAAGATACTCATGATCCGTTCTCGTGAGAGTCGGGGGAAGAAGGGGAAGAGAGTTAATAAAATACCAAACGATTGTGACAAATTAAGTTAACCACGGTGTAGCTGATTAGTTACTACTTGAATAAGCCACACAAATCCAACTCAAGTTTTCCTTTATTTTTCTAAGAAGGGATCCCAGTGAACTGAGTCCCATGTTCAGTAACTCCATGTTCTATGGCGTAGTCTTTAAAAACTGTTATGTTGCTGGGAGAAGAAATGTTGCCCTTTAGTCCTAATTGATGTTTCGCTATCAAGGACATTTGAAATAAATTTATTACTTTGCCTGATCTCAGTGTAATACATTCCAAAGGGGCAAAGAGCACACGAAAAGTTATGGAGTCTCCATCTTCTACACTGAAGTGTGCAATGAATTACATATTATTTGGCCGTGAAATTCACAAGACATAGAAACCACGCCATTAGCAATGTGTACAGTGGTAAACAGCAGGTAATGAGAATGATATAAAACAAAACAGACTGTGTATGTTGGCACTGCTGCCAATAAAACAATCATTAAATGCATTCATATGCATCTACGCTAGGTAAGCTCTTTAGGGCAATTGCTATGAGTTCTACATACCTGTCAGGATACTATAGCCCAGTTTCTATGGCCTTTATTCAAAGACGCTGAGAAAGGGTTACTGTGGGTAAATTCAGACCTTTTCTCAATATAGAATTTGGTCAACATGCATTCTGAACAGCAAAATTTCACAGTATTTTCCTACGCTAATTGCCACCTCAGCAAATGCAAGATTAAGTATAATGGATTATAAGAAGTTAGAAAGGAAAGATGGAAGAAAAGAAGGAAGGTAGAAAAAAGGTGGGTATGGAGTACTTCAACATTTATGTAAAGAGTGGACCTAAAACTAACCTGAGATTACCCTGAACTATTAGCATATGCTATAGAAACTTAAATGAAAAAAATAAAAAAAACCAGCAAAGGAAACTCAAAGATTCTTTGTTTTTTTCACTTCACTGCATACACACGTCCATCTTAAATAATCTATGTGCTTATAGCATTGTTTTGCAAGGCTATTTGGGTTCTATCAGCATGTAAAGGTCGGACAACTCAACTTTAGCAGAGTCAGCCTTCAGGTGAATAATTGCTTCTTTCAGGTTGTGAGCATTTGAATTTTCCAGAAATGCTTCCCAAAAAATGAAAACTAAAAGAGTCCTAGGACAGCTTCCTTTAGAAGTTTTATAGTATCAAGGTTTTCTGTAGGAAGAGTATCCTTGTTGATTATCAGCACAATGATTCCAAGCAGGTCAATTTATGCTGAGAATATGATATAACAGAACCCACTTCACCTCCATTATACTGACAATGATCTTCCTTACTTCTACCCTGTGCTTCTTAGTAAAGTTGAAAATACTGAGCCAAGGACAGTGACAATGCCAGAGACTCAGATGTACCTATAGGTGCCTTCAGACAACATCAGCCACCCAGGCTAAAGTCCTGGTTTAAAACATCCCAACATGAATGAATCTCAAAAACCATATGCTGAGCAAGTGAAGCCAGATCAAAAGGGCACCTACTGTATTATTCAACTTACATGAGATTCTAAACTGGGCAAAAGTCATCTCTAAAGATAAAAAACAGATCA
Organism: Tursiops truncatus; assembly: GCF_011762595.2. Taxonomy (NCBI): domain Eukaryota; kingdom Metazoa; phylum Chordata; class Mammalia; order Artiodactyla; family Delphinidae; genus Tursiops; species Tursiops truncatus. The sequence continues at coordinate 75,549,652 of NC_047039.1, read as the reverse complement.
GTGGTTGCCTTGGGGTGGAAGGTGGGGATACTTCTGCAAAAGGCTAGGAGGAAACTTTCTAGGGTTTTAGAATTGTTTTCTATCTTTATGGGGGTGGTAGTTATACAAATGTATACATAAATTAAAAGTCACTGAACCGCTGACTAAAAGTATCTGCATTTTATTGTATGTAAAGGATACCTTAATAAGGTTGATTACAAAATGAACCAAAAACAAAACAAAGCAAAAGAAAAACCTCTCAAGACCTCAAAGGAAATACACTGTTTTCTTCCAGGGTACCAGATTGGAATGAGGCATTGGTCTGTTCTACCCTCAGATTATCCCTAGGATTATCTAGTCTATTTTAAAGCACTAGAGTCCCCTATCAGGAAAACTCACCCCATGTTTGATTACCTTGATTTCTTCTCTGCCTCTTCTCCCAAACACAGTGAAGTCATTTATGGAAGAAAAACCAACTTTTCCCAACTTTGCATCATCACATATTCTTTCCAAAGCTATTATTTATGGAATAAAATTTGGCTACAGTTTGTAAAAATCTAGCTTTTTGAGGCTTACAAATCTTAACAGTTAAACTATTGCCTCCACTGGAATTTGGAAAAAAAATTATTTTGAAAATGAATAGCTGAGATTTGACGTTTTTGTTTTTTGTGATTTTCTCTTCCCCTGAGAAAGGGTAAGTGTGAAAGTGAGTAGGAATGAGAAACACATACATAAAGAAAAAAAAAATTATCTTGCTGCCTTTGCATGGTTGTAATTTATAGGAGGCCGTTTTCAACAATAATCCATTATCAGAATCAATAAAATATAATCTCCATGAAGTCCAGGCCAGGATATTTGTCTCTTTCTCAGCAGACTGCAATACAAACTGCATTTGTGGATATGCTTCTTGATGATCTTTGTAATACTGTAACAGTTGACCATTTCCTCATGTCTCTTCACCTTAACTTCAACCTGGTTTTTCACTAATGATCTCAAATTTCCTTCTCTATCACTTGGTTTTTGGCCTCTTTTCCAACTCCAACTCCAACTAGCACTTCACTCTGGAACCAAAGGAAGACTCACACCTTCCTGCTTTTTAGTGATACCTCAAGGTCATTACCATATTGTGATCACCCTGAATAGCAGCCAGACAATTGTTATTTCAGAGCCATCTGACAGTCTGTAGCTCTAAAAATTAACCAAGGACTGCATTTGTCAAAAATATCCTAGTTTAAGATTTTGGTAATACAGCAACAGTAATTCCGAAGTCATTTATGACAATGAGTGCGGGAAGCACCCTCCTTCGGGAAGACCCTTTGCCGTACAATACTCTTTCCCTGTCAGGTAATAAGGAATCATGGTGTGGAAAGTAACCTTTCGTGGAAAGAAATACTTGGCTTCAAGAAGGTGTGAAGTTCATACATTTTTCTTGAATTAGATTCCCCATTAATTATTTTAGCCACAAAGAGGTAATTATGAGAATTATGTAAGCAATTAAGGAGATGCTACTCCACATTCTTTCAGCTTGTTGACCTTTCCCACTTTACTTCATGTGGCTATCTGAAACATCAGTGATTTACATGTCTTTCTTTTTTTAACAGATTTGTGTGTCCCCCCATGATGAAAACATCATTAAAATAAAACATCATGAATAGACTCTTAAGAAGCAGTCTACTTAAAGTCCTGGAAAATGTGAAAGCACTAATATTTATGGACAACTTTACACTCTGAAATTTACTCCAAATTTTATTGATCTCTATTTTGTCTAGGAGTTTTTCAAATTTTCTACCATCATCATTTGTTAGTTTTATAATTACATAATAAAGGCATTAAATCATACAATCTTGTTATCCATTGCAGTTTTAAAACTATTCCTTTCTTTGTCCTCAGCAGATATGTCATAGATTAGTACACAAGCAAAGACTTTCAACATAACAGTACTTTATAGTGACAAGACCGATACTGAGCTATCTCTATTCTAAGACAATGCACTATAAAGGCCCTAGGAATTCTTAAGCATTAGGAATACAGAGACAATCAAGGGGCAAGGTCCTTGCCTTCAAGTATACATAATCATTATAGCAAATGCTTAAATAGCACTTAGTATATGCCAGGCATTATTGTAACTCATCACAGAAGTCTTACTATACTCCTTTTTTAGTAGATAAGGAGAGGAAGCCACAGGGAAGCCATAGGGTAAAGCCAGAATTTGAACCTAGGTAGACTAATACACTCTCCACGGCTTTAACTACTACGTTAAAATATATATATATATAAAAGTTATATATACATAACTCCAAGTATTCCAAAGTTACAAAACACTTATCTACCAAAACTCAAAAAAGAGCACACAAGCTTGCATAGAAAATAAACACGTAAAAGTTCATAAATAAACCACAATATAACCTGCTCCACATAATACACTGACTGCAGTGTCCTGGGCCTCTCCCATCCTTAGGTAGGCAGAAATTACAACAAAATGCTACTTTTCACCTTTGGAAGCCACACCACCTCTCATACCAACCAGCCCATTACTTCCTTAGAGAGAACAGGAAATTAACCTGAATATCATGAAAAAAATATATACATATATATAGCATTACTGATGTAGAATCTTTGTTTAAAGACAATAACTTCAATAGCAGAGGGAACGTTACCATTGCAGGCTTCAGATAACCTCTATATTTCTCAGATTTCATGCTAAATCATAAAATGCCATATTGTGTCTGAAGCTGTTTTTTCAATAGTCCATTTTCTTAAATGGACTAGCAAAGCAGTAAATACTGAGGAACATTTTGGCTCCCAAATCCTAAAGCCATTCTGATTATGTCTGGGTGCTCATGGGGACGTCATCGGAACTACCAAAGGACTGGCTGAAATACTAGTGTTCTGGCCAGCTTACAACTTAGAAATTATACAGAATCCAATTTTATTTTTTTGTTAATTCCTGTGAGGCTTTTGGGATGTCAATGTAAAGTCCTATGATGTGTAATCTTTATCCATAAGATGGGGAACAATGCCAATCCCCATCATAAATACTTTCACAATCTGACACTGAAAATCCACTGTAGGGCGTAAGGACCTGCAAATAGGATGTGAATCACACACATCCACTCAGACAATCTGAAAATATTCATTTTTAAGTCTAATATGCCAATAATGTACCGGGCTCTAAGATGCTAGACCATGCTAAATGCTGAAACACACATACTCAGTTCTGGCCCTCCTGGAACTTACTACCTACAGAAGTGCCTTCGTTGTAAATGGTCAGGTCTCAGCCAATGCTATTATCGTCAGCAGGTGACCAAGTGATAGAGCTTGCTTTCTAAACAAGCTGCACACTCTGCTTTCAACATTTTTGCTTTCCTTCAAGGCACATAATCCAGTGGTCAATTTCTCTTAGTCAGTGAGGTTTGGGGAAAATGTACCCAGTGAACAATTCCTTGTGGCCTCACCCTTTCCTCACACTTTTCCTCTGCGCTCTTGAGCTAAAGAGACCTGGATTAAAGTCACTTGCTCTAATCCTATTATTTTAAAATACAGCTGCTCCTGCTTTGAGGATTTCTACTGGACCAACATGCTTTTGCCAGCAGCGCTGAGGCAGAAGCAGGTAAATTTCAAAATGACAGCTCTAAACATATCCACTCTCCTTTTGTTCTCCTCCTAGCCCTTTGCTCTGAACACCTCTGCCCTGAGGCACTGCCTTTACCCTTCTCTGATTACTGCTCCAAAAGGGTTTCCAGGAGCGGGGAGTATTTATGGTTTCATTTGCTCCCAAGTCCTTGGTGGAAAAGGATGCTTGCTTCCTGATTCTTACTAATTCCACACTCACATCCTTAACACAAAAATCATCATTTTTTAAAAAATATTTTCCTCAGCTTCATATTTCTTCTGGGCCAACACTGAAAGAATATTTTCAAAGAAACAATATCTTCCCCCCATTGCCCTTCTGAGTTTCTCGTTCTTACCTCTAGTCTCATTTTCAACACTTATTAAGGGATGCATCACAAAAAATATAAGAAAGTTCTTTGTGCTTTCCCTGTAGCAGCCAATTATTCTAATTTGTTCTGTCTCTAAAGAACAGAATGCGAAATCAACACAAAGCCTGATTATGCGACCTCTTCCAAGGGAAAGATCTGAGAGTTGTCTATTTACTAATGAAGCTCAGTGTGTATTAAGGGTTGACTGAAGCAATCATCAGGAATTTTCATCCCTTAAATTAGTGTTTTCCACCAGATGCACATCTTTCATTTTGGATAATGTATCTTTTAAGTTCAGGATACAGCTGGACAAAAGAAAAAAAGGTAACCAACACAACATTTGCAGTAATAACACAGTAAGAGCTCTCATCCTTCCCTGAGGAATTCAGCCTACTTTATGGACACAATTTAGTACAAACTCATAAGAAAGCTAACAAAGCCCCAAACCACTTCACAACAGCGTAGAGAGGTAAAGGTCAGAAATTATTACTGCCAGACCCAGCAGACAATGGCACCTACCGGAAAGAGCACAGGACAGGAAAACCTGGAAGCCTGTGTTCCAGTTCCGGTTATTCCTGTAAGCATTAGTACGATCTGAGTGAACTCAGCCTGCCCTGCTTTTTCCGTTTATAAAAACCTACATCATCCTCTCAGTAGAATGAAATACCACATCTGAAAAGTTGCAGATCTCTTTAGGAAAGAAACAAAAATCATGCTTTCCAACCAAAATGGAATAATTCAGTCAATGGAGACTTAATAAAAATCTGCCATAAAGCAACTGTTTTCTTGAAATCTAGCTTTTGTGGTATATTTATTGGGGTAAGGAGTGTAAGCAAATCATAATTAGAGCTACCAATTATTCCAGAAATCAAGGTCATTGAGTTCAGATTCCAAGTATGACCTTGACCCAGGCTTAGAGAGATGTAAGATGTCCCAATACCTTATATCCACCATGCATGGGAGAAACCAAGTATGCAGACAGATCCTCTTAGAAATATCCCCTATGTAGTGGTTTTAATACAGGGTCTCAGATTCGTTGCCATTCTTCCCATCCAGATGTGGGCATTTTCCCTTGAATTTAGGCAGGCTTTCCAGGGCTTCAAACAGTAGAGCAGGGGTCAGTAAATTATGGCTGGTGGGCCAAATCTAGGCCTCTACCTGCTTTTAGAAACAAAGCTTTATTGGAACACAGCCATGTTCATTAGTATATGCATTGTTTGTGTCTGTTTTCACATCACAGCAGCAGAGTTGAGTAGTTGCAAAAGAGACTGTATGGCTTGTAAAGCCTAAAATATTGACTGTCTGACACTTGATCGAAAAAGATCTCCAACTCCTGCAACAGAATATACTGAAAGTGACGCTCTGTAATATCTAAGACTAGGTCATAAAAGGTCATGCCGTTTTTGCATGATTCTCTTGGAATGCTTGAACTCTGGACACTCATTCTTGGGATACTCTATCTTGAATCCTAACTACCACGTTATGAGAAGTCCAAGCCACATGGGCAGCCACCTGTAGGCACTCCAGTCAACAGTCCTTGTTGGGCCCAGTCTTCAAGTCATCCCATGTCAGGTGCCAGACATGTGAATTAAAATTATCTAGGGGCTTCCCTGGTGGTGCAGTGGTTGAGAGTCCGCCTGCCGATGCAGGGGACACGGGTTCGTGCCCCAGTCCGGGAGGATCCCACATGCCGCGGAGCGGCTGGGCACGTGAGCCATGGCCGCTGAGCCTGCGCGTCCGGAGCCTGTGCTCCGCGACAGAAGAGGCCACAACAGTGAGAGGCCCGCGTATCGCCAAAAAAAAAAAAAAAAAAAAAATTATCTAGATGATTCCAGCCCCAGCCATTTGAATCCTCATGAGCTGAGGTTTCAGACATCAGTCATGGAGTAGGGACAAGCCATCCCCTGTGTACTGTTTGAATTGCTGACCCACAGAATCTGTGCACATGTTAAAATTTGTTTATTTCACCACCAAGTTTGGACTTCTTCATTATGTAGCAGTAGGTAACTATAGCACTGTGTCTGTACACAGGAGATCTACATTTCACAGAGCACATACTTTGATGTGAATGTTGACTGCTCAATTTCTGTTATGAGAAGAATGTATACACACATAGAGATACAAAATGTTTATGTATATGTAAATATTATACCTATATAAACTAATCTATATTATCTATAAAATGAGGGGCCTTTGATAATAGCTAACATTTTTTTTCGGTATTTATTATGTTCCAAGAACTGATAAATTCTTGTGTTACGAATTTTCTTTTAACCCTCATAGTAACTCCCTGAGAGAAGTAATGTTATCTCTATTTTATAGATGAGAAAACTGAGGCAAAAACAGATAACATGCTCAAGAGTACTCAACAAGTAAATTTTAGAGTCAAGATTTGAACCCAAGTTCTCAAGTTTTAGATCCCTTACTCTTAGTCACCAAGCTATAGACTGAGGAAGGGGATGAAAACTGAAGCCATTACCTCATGTTCAAGAAGTCAGACAGAAACGTAGCAGGTATGGTTGAAAGAAGACAGGACTTGGAGTCGTAAGTCCAGAGCCTCAGTTATGCAATAAATTCTCCTCTCATCTAGATATAGGTTTGTTTTTAGAAAATGAAGAAGAGCACTGCATATTTTGATTGTTAGTTTCTGTACTTAATGATTACCAAAGAATGGAATTTTACCAGGGAGTTATTTTGCAATGGCATAAATTATTGATACAAAATCAAATCTTTATTAAGTCTCCATTGCATCAGAAGTCTTTCCCACTCTTCATTTCTTTTTAATCCCTTTTTTGTCTACTCTTGGCCAAAGCTTGAAGCCTAATTTAACATTTGGAAATAAAATAATGAAACAGTCATACCACAGCAATTCCAATGCCTACTGAAATGGAAGCTCTAAATAATTTTTCAGATAATTTAGGCAATTAAAAATATTTACATCATAGATGCAAAGACAGAAGTTACTTGTGTAATAAAATAACTGGTGAGACAAAAGTTTCTGGTCAAGTAGATTTGTTTAAATATGAACACTAATCTGAGTTCTACCCCTGTGCTAAAACCCAGTGACAGGCTGCATACAGCTTCTAAAGGGATATTTCAGTGCATTGGATCAAATTCATCCCATAAAATGTGGTATTAGTAGTAGTACTAAAAGACAAGAGGGTGACTGTTTTCTTCGGGACATAGATGAAGACCCCAAGATAGACAATATCAAGGACAAATCATGTGGAATAAGATATTATCTCAGTCCTTGGAACATGTCATCCAGGATAGAACAAGAAATAGATTATCAAATACATGAAGCCAGGGCCAGTAAGCAATGAGTGGTAGACGGTTAAAATAGACAGGTTTTAGAAGTAGAGGCACAGATGTAGAAAACAAACAGGGTTACCAGGGGATTGGGGGGGGGAGGGATAAACTGGGAGATTGGGACTGAAATATACACACTACTATATATAAAATAGATAACTAATAAGAACCTGCTGTTCTTATTAGCACAGGGAACTCCACTCAATACTCTGTAATGGCCTATTTAGAAAAGACTCTAAAAAAAAAAATGGATATATGTATATGTATAACTGATTCACTCTGCTGTACACCTGAAACTAACACAACACTGTAAATCAACTATACACCAATAAATTTTTTGTAAAAAATAGGTTTTAAGAACCACAGTCAGGGAGCAGCGTGGATTGGAAAGACCTGGCAAGAAATATTTCTGCATCCTCAGATAATCCTCCCCAAATTGGCTACTGCAAGGGTGAGCATTTAAGAGATCTTTGACCTAAGGAGGACATGAGATTAACAATCTAACCCAATGTGCATGAATTATTCTCCTCGGTGCTATCAGAAATCAGATGGCATCCTAGAGCAAGGATCAGCAGATCTTTTCCGTAAAGGGTCAGATAGTAAATATTTTGGATTTTGTGTACCATACATCTCTGTTGCAACTGCCCATCTGCTGCTGTAGCACAGAAACAGCCATGCACAGTACGTTAATGAATAAGTGCAGCTGTTTTCAAGCAAAACGTTATTTACAAAACCAGGAGTCAAGTGAGATTTGATCAGTGGGGGAGAGTTTGCTGACCCCAGTTCTGGGTCAGTGTTCACAGCTGAATGAGTCATGAGGCCTTAAGTTCCAGTTCTCATTGTACTACTTTCTACCTGGGTGAACCCGGGTTCGTCCTTTTATTTATATGGGCCACTATATTAGTCAAGGTTCTCCAGAAAAACAGAACTAATAGCATGTGTATACAATGTGACCATATATATTGACAAATATAGATCTAGATATTGATATCTATATCTATATTGATAACTATATATAGATAGAGAAAGAGAGAGAGAGATTTTAAACAACTGGTTCACACAATTATAGAGGCTTGGTAAATTCAAAATCTGCAGGTTAGGCACTCTAGAGACTCTAGGAAGCGTTGCAGTTCAATTTCTGTTAAGTCTTCTGGTAGAATTCCTTTTTGCAACAGGGAGGTCAGTCTTTGTTTTATTAACAGCTTCAACTGATTGGATGAGGCCCATGCATATTATGGAGGATAATCTGCTTTACTCAAAGCCCACCAATTTAAATGTGAATTTCATCCAAAAACACCATCACAGGGACTTTCCTGGTGGCACAGTGGTTAAGAATCCGCCTGTCGATGCAGGGCACATAGGTTTGAGCCCTGGTCCAGGAAGATCCCACATGCCGTGGAGCAACTAAGCCCGTGCACCACAACTATTGAGCCCACGTGCCTAGAGCCCACGCTCCGCAACAAGAGAAGCTATGGCAATGAGAAGCCCGCACACTGCAACAAAGAGTAGCCCCCGCTTGCTGCAAATAGAGAAAGCCCACGTGCAACAACGAAGATCCAACGCAGCCAAAAAATATAAAATATAAAAATTTTTTTAAAAACCCAAAACACCATCACAGAAATATCCAGAATAATATTTGACCAAATAACTGGGCATGATGGCCCAGACAAATTGACATGTAAAATTAACCACCTAAGCCATAGTTTTGTCATCTTTTAGTTAGAAATTTGATTTCTCTGAACTATTTTGATACCTTCTAGAGATAACACCCTCAGTTTTTCACATGGTAGGCAGCAGAGGGAAAGAGGCCATTTGCCCAGTCAGATGACACCTAGATAAAATTCTGTCTTCTCTCTCCAACCCACAAGGATGAATGCCAAAAATACATCACTTATATCTGCTTTAGCTAACATAGGATAGGTCTGGAACTGACCTATGCTCCCAGTAAGTCCCATGAAATGCTGTTTCGTTAAGGGAAGACTTTACTTGCTAAGAGTAGAAGCAAAAGAGGGCGGTGGATGAAAAACTGCCCAGGGATATAAAGTTCATGCAAGGGAGCAGGAGAAAGAATGGGTATCCGAAGATGTGCGCTCTGAGTCAACACTAATTCCACAGCAACAGCTTGTAATTCAGGGAGCCAAACTGCTGGGGGGGGGGGGGGTTTCCCCCCTTTTTTCCCCCCAAAGAGGGACAAATCAAGGATATTGGCAAAAAAGAGCATTAGTTGTAACAGATAAATTCCTTTTTAGAGGTGATCTCTCAAGTGATTTGGCTCAGGGTAGACTATGATTTGGCTGCAAAAACCATAAACTAGGGCCTTTCATTCCAGGTTCCTCCTCAAATACCCATGATAGGTAGAAATTTGGCATCAGTAGTTTCTGAAATCTCCCCAGGTGATTATAATATGCAACCAGGGCTGAGGATCTGGAGATGTAGAGAGAATTTAAATTGAACTTTAAACAGTAAAACAAGCTCTGACTCTACTGGCTGGAGCTAGACAAGGGATACGGATTAGGTGGGATGAGAAGAACATCCCAGGGAGTAAAGAACACCAGGGAGTAAATCAAATGCTTTACACCTGTGCGTAGCTAACTGTTACTCAGATAATTCAGACAATCTTACAGCACCTGAACCCTGAAATGCCTTAGCTCTGTTTAAAAAAAAGTAACTGTTCAAGTAACTGAACTCTGAGAATTATGGAGATCATAAAGAAAAAGAAATCTTATTTTTTGAATTAGTTGATTTCATATATACTGTTTCACTTTCATAATATAAACTAGATATCTTTCCATATTATATTTGAGAAAACTAAGGCTTTAAAAATCTCAGTAATTTTCTCAAGGTCACTTATTAAGGGTGTGGTAGGCAGCATAATGGCTCTTAAAAATGCCCTCACCCTAATCCCTAGAACCTATTAATATGTTACCTTACATGGAAAAAAGGACTTTGCAGATATTACTGAAGTTATAGACCTTGAGATAGAAAGATTATCCTGGATTATCTCATGGAACAAATCTAACTGCATGAATCCTTAAAAGCAGAAAACCATTCCCAACTGTAGAACGAGAAAGAGAGAGATGTCCTAATAAAAGCAGGATTAGAGAGATGCAACATTTCGGGTTTTGAAGGTGGAGAAAGGGGACTCTGAGTCAAGGACTGCAAGTGACTGCTGGAAGCTGATAAAGTCCAGGGAACAGAAACACCCCTAAGAGCCTTCAGAAAAGAATGTAGCTCTGCCAACACTTTTTTTTTTAAATATCTTTATTCGAGTATAACTGCTTTTCAATGGTGTGTTAGTTACTGCTTTATAACAAAATGAATCAGCTATACATATACATATGTCCCCATATCTCCTCCCTCTTGCATGTCCCTCCCACCCTCCCTATCCCACCCCTCTAGGTGGACACAAAGCACCGAGCTGACCTCCCTGTGCTATGCGGCTGCTTCCCACTAGCTATCTATTTTACGTTTGGTAGTGTATATATGTCCATGCCACTCTCTCACTTCGTCCCAGCTTACCCTTCCCCCTCCCCGTGACCTCAAGTCCATTCTCTATGGCTGCATCTTTATTCCTGTCCTGCTCCTAGCTTCTTCAGAACCTTTTTTTTTTACATTCCACATATATGTGTTAGCATACAGTATTTGTTTTTCTCTTTCTGACTTACTTCACTCTGTATGACAGTCTCTAGGTCCATCCACCTCACTACAAATAACTCAATTTTGTTTCTTTTTATGGCTGAGTAATATTCCATTGTATATATGTGCCACATCTCCTTTATCCATTCATCTGTCGATCCTGCCAACACTTTTACTTTACCCAATTGAGACCAATGTCAGACTTGTAAGGTAATAAATTTACATTGTCTTGAGTCACTAAATTTGTGGTGATTCATATGAAAGCAGTAGAAAACAAATACAGAGGTCCTACAAAAGCCTGTCTATGTATTTATATTTAAGTATTTCTAAAATGAATTTAACCTTGTGATTGACAGCAGCAGCAGCAGCTTCCAAGGGATCCCACCACACACCTGAGGCAAAAGCAGCTTAATACAAAGCAGTGACAGCAGCAGGTCACTGCCCCACAGTTGGGGTAGAGGGGGACTTGATCTACTGTAGCGGCAGCATAGCCTGAAGGGGAACCCATCCTCCTGTGGCACTAGTCCCATCAACACTAGTCTAATCTGCTAGCATCTGCTGTGCCAACAGGCCCAACGTATACAAGCCCTCCAACTCAGTAGCATTAAGTGATCCAGGCTCAGTGTTTCCTGAAACTCGTATCCAATGACACTGGAAAGCTCGGAAAGAGACTGACATAAATACATTTAACTTGTTTTTGACAACAGTGCAAAAGCTATCAAGGAAGAATAGACTTTTCAAAAAAATGGTACTGAAACAGCTGGACATCCCTCGACCAAAAAAAGTGAACCTTAACCTAAACCTCCACACCTTATACAAAAATTAAATCAAAGTGGATCATAATCTTAAATGCAAAAGCAGGACATTTTTAGAAAAAAACATAGGAGAAAATCTTTGGCATCTAGAACTAAGTTGATAAGTCTTAGACTTTACACCAGAAGTATGATCAATAAAAGCAAAAACTGATAAATTGGATCTCATCAAAATGAGTTAAAAATGCTTCATAGAAGATCCTTTTAAGTGGATGAAAACTAAAATTACACACTGGGAAAACATATTTGAAAATCCCATATGAGACAAATGACCTGCATTTATAATATACAAAGAACCCTCCAAACAACTTTAAAAAATCCAATTAGAAATTAGGCAGAAGACAGGAACAGACATTTCAGGGAAGAGTATATACACATGGCAAATAAGCACGTGAAAAGATGTTCAACATCATTAGCCATTAGGGAAATGCAAATTAAGACCATAATGAGATATCAGAGAAAAACTAAAGTATAGTGACAACATCAAATGCTGGCGAGTATGTGGAAAAATTATATCATATCACTGGTGGGAATATAAAATGGTTTAGCCACTCTGAGAAACAGCTTGACAGTCTCTTTTAACCCTAAAAGTAGATTCACCCTACAACCCAGTAATTGTATTCTTGAGCATTTATCCAAAAGAAACAAAAAATTAAGTTCCCACAGAAACTTACACATAAATGTTCATAGCAGTTTTATTTATAATAGCCCAAAACTGGCAACTACCCAAATGTCTTTCAATGGGTGAATGTTTAAACAAATTGTGATAAAATCTTATGATAGAATACTACTTAGCAACAAAAAGGAACAAATTATTAATATATGCAAAAATTGAAATGAACTTCAAGGGAATGATGCTGAGGGAAAAATTTTAAAAAGCCAATAAATTAATTCTTGATTATGTTTACATATTATTCTTAAAATAACCAAACTGTGGAGATGGAGGACAGATTAGAAGTTGCCAAGGGTTAGAGATGGGGGTAGAAGGTACAGTGCGGGAATTTTGTGAGGTTTTTGTGGTCCCAGTACAAATAATACAGCAATCTTGGTTTTAATCCCTAAAGATTTTTAAAAGCAATTCCTAATAAGAGGTGTCCAGATATTTAGCAATGGCAGCAGATTAGAGGTATAGCTCCCCAACATGACAACTTCAAAAGAGATCATACTAACTCAATGCATACGTTAGTTTTAAAAAGGCCAGTTGCAATACTTAAATGGTATATATCTTAACGATATTATTCTGGGTATCCAGCTATACCAGATGGACTAGCAGGATTTTCTGTACATTCAATCTTATTTAAGACAGTAAATCTTATAATAAAACAGTTTAAAAAAAAAGAAAAAAAAACAAACCTCAACTACAGTTGGATATTCTCCTAGGAAGACGAGGTTAAAATAAGTAGCAGAGGTTCAAAAGCTTAAGCAGTGGCACCTAAATCTGGCTACACATTAGAATCATCTGAAGCACTTTTTAAAAACCCTCACACCGGGCTTCCCTGGTGGTGCAGTGGTTGGGAGTCCGCCTGCCGATGCAGGGGACGCGGGTTCGTGCCCCGGTCCGGGAGGATCCCGCGTGCCGCGGAGCGGCTGGGCCCGTGAGCCATGGCCGCTGAGCCTGCGCGTCCGGAGTCTGTGCTCCGCAGCGGGAGAGGCCACAACAGTGAGAGGCCGGCGTACAGCAAAAAAAAAAAAAAAACCCTCACACCAACGGTTGGTCATCCTAGACCAATAAAATCATTTAAAATATCCTCAGACGATGCCAACGTCTAGCCAGAACTGAGGACCAGCGGACTAAGCAGAGGGGACGTTTCTACAAAGATCTCTTAACAATAAGTCCTTTCAACCCAAGAAGGCTAGATGTTGTCCATACTTGCTTAGCTTTAATTAGCACTTGTGACTTGCCCAAAACCTAGATCATGTTTCCCCTAAATTTCATGTTATTCCCTACGTTTTTCAAACCCAGGGCTAAGGGGTTTGCCAGGATGAGATTTCAAGTGCTCACACAGAAGTCCCTGGCAAACCAGGACAGCGGTCACTCTACACTGAAATGTAAAGCATCCTAAATAACCCTGCCACTGCTCCCAGATACCAGTCTGTGCCAACCAGTGGAGAAAAGGCATTCTCCACTACTACCACGGCAAATGCTGCTGTACTTCCCTTGGCTGGTCCCTATCTTTTCCAGGCGCCACTCCCCTTCACCTGCTGGTGGACGCTTTGGCCAGCTGACAATGCAGATATTTTCAAACTTTAAGGTGAATAAAAATCATCTGGAGTGCCTGTTATAACAGAGATCACTGAGCCCCACCAGAGTTGCTGATTCCATAGGGCTGGGACAGGGCCCTAAAATTTGAATATCTGACACATCATCAGGGGACTCTGGTAAAACTGGTCAGGTTGTTACCGAAAGCAGGTTTGTGTGTCTGAAGCACAGTGAGGCCAAACAAACCTAAAGGTTGGAGTCTGGAGCAGAGAAAGGTTTACTGCAAGGTCGAGCAAGGAGAGGGGTGGCCCGTGTTCCAAAACCCCGGGAAATCTCCAAAGGGTTTCAGCAAAGCATTTTTAAAGGCCAGGTGAGGGAGGGGCGTTCCTAGGGCATCTGATCAGCTCGTGCACAATTCTCTGATTGGTTGATGTTGAGGCAATAGGGCAGGTAACATTATCCATCCTCAGGTGCTAGAAGGTCTGGGGGCTATGTGCTCATGATCATCAAGGAGTTAATTTCTTCCATTTGGTGGTGGTTTTTAGCATCTGAAGACTCAAGAAATATGCCTGAGATACTATTATCTGAGTACTTCAGAGAGGAACTACAGCAGAGGATATGGGGGATGGGTCTGTCCTAGGAAGGCCCCAGAGGGTACTGCTTAGTTACAAGGTGACCATACCTTGAGAACCACTGTTCTAGTGGCTGGGAATGTTAAGAAAGCAATGTTAGAATCCCTTCCCAGGTCTAGATTCCAGTATCGCCAGCTATTTTGGTGGGGGGAAGGGTAAGTTTTGTCCTCGGTTGCACTTCTTGTTCATTTATATCAAAGCCTATTTGAGGCAGTGTGCTCGGCGGTCCTGCATATCTTGTCTTTTGCTTCAACAGTGTTTGGAATGAACAGACCCAGGGATGCTCCTTGCTCCAGCCCCCGACCACCCTCCAACCTTTCTTCCAGTCACAACCTTTAGAATCAGCCTCTCAGCTACCCTCAGCCACTCAGCTATCCTCGGCCTCCAGGACAGGCCAACACCGTTTTTTGAGCTTAGCTCCTTATCACTGATCAACCACGAGCTCCCAGATTCGTCAGAATTATTCCACCGTGGTGGAGGCCACCGTCCACCGCCTGTTCAACATGCATCTGTCGACACTTACCTCTCTCTGAGCTTCTATTTCGACAGCAACAATGGGACTCTGGACGGTGTGGGCCACTTTTTTCGCCAATTGGCCGAGGAGAAGTGTGAGGGCGCCCAGCGTCTCTTGAAAATGCAAAACCAGTGCTGTGGCCGCGCCCTCTTCCAGGATGCGTGGAGGCCTTCTCAAGATGAGTGGGGTAAAGCCCAGGACGCTGTGGAAGCCGCCGTTCTCAGGGAGAAGAATCTGAACCAGGCACTATCGGATCTGCGCGCCCTGGGTTGCGCCTGCGCAGACTCCCACCCTACGACTTCCGGGAGAGCTGCTTCCGGGAGGATCAGGTGAAACTCATCAAGAAGATGGGCGACCACCTGACCAACCGCAGCAGGCTGGCTGGTCCGCAGGCTGGGCTGGGCGAGTATCTCTTTGAAAGGCTCACCCTTGAGCACGAACAGGAGGCTCTGAAGTCCTGCGGCCTCTGAGGAGCCCCTCCGGCGTCAGAGCTTTTCCTGAAGCCCCACTCTGCAGCCACTGGGCAGCTTTTTAACCGCCCTTGACCCCTCTCCCAAGCCTTGGGCCAAATGGAAACAATAACGCTTTTTGCAGGGGGGAAAAAAAAAAGCCTATTTGAAACACAAACAGAATAAAGAGGAAAAAGTATATATAGATAGAGAGATACACGTTCTTTTAACACACAAATTGCCCCACTTTATCTGTATGAAATAAGTTTGTTCCCGTTTTGGGCTGGTTCTCAAGCTTTGCTGCTTGTTTGAATTACCTAAAGAGCTTTTAAAGAAAACATTGGTGTCTGGGTCCCAGCCCCAGAGATTTTCATTTAGTAGATCTAGGGAGGAGCCTGGGCACAGGGAGGTCGCAGAGTTCCCCAGGTGATTCTAATGTGCAGCAAATTTGTGAATCACCTCTTGGCTTCAATCCAGCTAGTGATCAGATGTTAAATCTAAGACACATGGGCTAGTGCGTGAGCTCTGTTGCTAGTTGTATTCCATTTTCTTCCTCCTGGAAGATTCGTGCCAGGGAAAATGATTGATAGTTGTGTTACGAAATGGATTGAAATTTCCAATTAGCTTGAACAGGGGAGGGTGAAAGGGTGAATGCAATAATGTGTATCATTTACGTACTGCCCTATGTGTATGGCTAGAAGCTTTTGCAATTGAGCTCTGCTCCACTCTTCATGCTAATGGTAATGCTTGTCCTCCTAATGCAGCTGTAAACTTTATAAGCCCATAGGTAGACAGCATCACTAAATATTTACCCCTCCCCACTGGCCCACTCTCAAGCTTCACTCCCCTTCCCCAATACACAAATGTACATCAATGCGCTTGAGAGCAATATAAACATATTGGCCTTCAATTCTTCTGCTTTGCAGCTTCCCTCTTATCAGGAGATGTCAGCATTTAGTGCAACGACAAATGCTTGCCTCTTGGTGAGTAATGTAGACAATGCCTCCAAGAGACAAATAGCCCTTAGGGAGGGGGAAAAAGTCTTTCAAAAAGGTTGATGCCCGGAGGAGGCATTTTCAGTCATCTCAGCTTAGAGGTCAAGTATCCAAAATAAAAATGGTTAAAAAAAAGAAGAAGAAAGGAAGGAAGAAAAGGAAACAATTTTCTTATCTCATTGTAATAAGGCAGTTTTCCTTAAAAAAAAAAGACTTAAACCTTAAATTCTCTTTCCTAACCAAAATGTGCTTTTCCATCTTTAGACTATTCCTCCTATATCCTGTATTATTCATGATGTTTGATTCTTGAAATAGCACATGGCTGAAAACAGAAGCTAACCTATTGTCCACTGTGAATTAAATCTTCTTTTCCTAGGACCCGTCTACAATGTACAATTTGGGGTTTGCCAACATAATTATTTGCTCTGGAATAAGTTATAGCGTTTTGCCTTTTCAATATATACTTATACAACCTATTGTTAACACAATATAGTTAATATAGTCAATATAGTAAATACAACTATAACACACATGATATGATGCCACTTTGGTGATTTTCTTCATCCATGTAATTCTGAAATTTGACAGTATATTTTTCATATTCTAATGAGCTGAGTATTACCTTTGCAAGGATAGAAAAATAAAATAAATTCATAATATTCTTGTGTGGTTTGTCCCTGGGGTGGATTACCATAATGGGGGGATATTTGAGCCTTTCCCCAAGTCATTAAAAAATCTCCAGCAAGCAGCCCCTTGTCCTCTCCAGGGAGAGGGGCAAAGGATCTTTAATCATAATAATCCTGAGGGGAGAAATCTTGGAAATAAGACATCTGCTTCTGTGCCTTGTTGTTTTGCAGAAGAGCAACGATTGCTTTAGCAGCTTCTATCACCATATGTGTACAATAAGTAAATGAACATAAAATTGAATGAACGCATAAAAGAAGGATAAATCCACCCAGCTTAACAAATCCACTCTCTCACCTGCTGTGCCCTGAAACATGAAAGAAAGAATCACGGGATCATAAGGATTAATAAAATAACAGTCTTTGTTAACAATATTGACAGGAGGTATAAGGATAATTTGTCTGATGTGGGACCAACAGCTTAACTGCTTAATTCTTAACCCTGCCCGCTTCCACCACTTTCCTCCTAATCAGGGAATAAAAATTACCTATACATTTGCGTTAGAAGAAATCAAAAGTCAGTAGTCCAAACATTTTTTTAAAATTTTGTTTTCTGTCCAGTTGGAAATGAAATACATGATTGAATTTTCTTCATCATTCATATAGTCAATGTGGAAAACATCAGGGCCGTGAATTTCAATATAGTAAGAGAAATTTTTAAATTGGTCTTCCCAAACCACTAATAAGTAACTGATATTGTATATAATGCTAAAATCTTAGAGACTGAGTTTGATATTTTAAAAGTTCTGAAAACATTAGCTAATTTCTCCTCATCATATTTCTCATGCCTCAAAGCTGGGTATTACTTTTTTAAAATAAATTTATTTATTTTTATTTATTTATTTTTATTCTGGCTGCATTGGGTCTTCCTTGCTGTGCACCGGCTTTCTCTAGTTACGTCAGGCAGGGGCTACTCTTTGTTGCGGTGCACAGGCTTCTCATTACAGTAGCTTCTATTGTTGTTCCACAGCTCTATGGGTTCCTTTTTAGGTCCTAGGAAGAACCCTAGAAATTAGTTCATGTAATTATATGTTTTTTCAAAATTGTCAAAAGAGATATTTTAATTTCAATCAGGTAAGACCAGCGTCTCTTTCTTTGCCAATTTTCCCTCTATCATATTCTGCTATGTTGGATCATCTTGGAATGGCCACAGGCTTTTTTGAAATCTGGCTAAGGAGATGTTTTAGGTGAGGCTATTATGTGATTTTCAGACACCACCATATGTAATTGACTATATACTATCCCATTACAGGAATAACTTCCAGTACTCCTACTGACTACTATACTGACTTAACTATCACAAGACACAGAAGCATAAGGACAAAAACCACCTTATAGTATAGCCATGTCCTGCA
Organism: Tursiops truncatus; assembly: GCF_011762595.2. Classification (NCBI taxonomy): domain Eukaryota; kingdom Metazoa; phylum Chordata; class Mammalia; order Artiodactyla; family Delphinidae; genus Tursiops; species Tursiops truncatus. The sequence goes on along the minus strand of NC_047039.1, from coordinate 75,531,108 downwards.
CTTCACAGCTCTCAAAGCATGTGTGTTTGAAGAAGAAAAAAAGAACTGAAAAGTATAAAGCCAGAAGCTATTCTGTGGAAAATTATTTCAATCATCAGGCATGTGAAAGGTAAGTCAATGATTCAGTTCTCATCAATGATTAGTCAAAACAGAAATTTTCTTCTGTCAAGGATATACTCCATCAATAACAGTGTGTGTGTGTGTGTGTGTGTGTGTGTGTGTGTGTGTGTGTGTAATGGAATGGTGTGAAAGAGTATTTTATCAGAATTCCTGTAATGCACAAACCTATAGCAGTACTGAAATCAGTAATGCGTTTATAATAGTAAATATTTAGGAAGTAATCCATAGAGATTTTCTCAAATTTAACAATGAAAATTAATGTGACATTTTCAATAATAAATTGTGAAGCTGAAATAAACTTTTCTAAACTATTAATAACTACAAACAAATTCTAATCAACCATGTTAAAAGAAATCTATGTCTATAAACTACAAAGTTTATTTCTTAAAATTTTATTTCTAAAATACATAAACTGTCATATGAGAAGGCAATTGAAGAATATATAGCTAAAAGAGTGGGGAAAAAGTTTTATAGAGATACATCTGGCAGTAGTTAATTTTTAAATGTCATTTTTCTAGATTTTGTGATACCTATCGTATTGATATTTGACAGCATTTTAAAAAATGTAATTTTAAGATTTGCTACTTCCAGGTAGAATAAAATATTTTGAAGCCAAACAACATTTCCACTGAGAAAAACAAAAACAGCCAAATAAAATAGCCAGCATTCAATCAAAATGTTCTAGACAAACCAAGAGATAGAATCATATGACTAAAATTCTAAGAAAAGAACAGATAATACAAAAATATATAAGATATTGTGTATCTTTATCAGGAAAAGTCTTTATCAAGAAAACACTTTTAAATCATCAGAATTAATATTTTATTTATTTGTATATTTTATTTATATATAGATATTTATATTTTTATATATAGAACTTAAAGCCCTAGTTAAGGCAGTGACAATAGCAGTAGCAATGGGAGTGAAAAGAAATGGTTATATTCAAGCATATTTTGTCAGTAAACGTCCAAGATCAGATGTCTGACTGGCATACATGGGACGGATAGAAAGAGTGAGAAAAATTAAAGTTAACTTTAGAGGTTCTAGTGAAGATGGGGTTGCCATCACCCAACCCAAGGGGTTGGGATCATCCCCAAGGTCTAGGAGACTCAAAGGGAAGGTCATGGTCAGAGGAAAAGATAATTGGTGGGAAAATAAAACTCCCAGTATCTCCATCTCCTTATACCAGCTTTGTTCTTCTGCTCATATACATAGCAGCATTTCATTCAAGGGGAAAGTCATTGATCTGATTGGTCAAATTAAACAACGTAGTTCAAGGTACATTTACAGTGGGTAGTTCCTCCATAATTTAGAAAGTCATGTTCACAATTTCCCTCTTCATACACCCTGGAACACACTAGCCATTCCTCCAAAGTTTCCACTCCATACAGCAGACCAGAGATGACATTAGCCCAGAATTGAGAGCTTGGCATGAGATGGTGTCAGCCCCACGTAGAGCTCTGGCATAAGTTATAACCCAACCCAGCTCTACAGAGAGCTCTGCATGGAATCTTGGGAGTAAACTCAGCCATAATAATGTGATTCTGTTTTTCACTTGATTTTCTTCCTTGCTTAAACTTTCCTTGGCCACTCTGACAAACGTTCAGGCATTCCTGGGCCACTCACTAACTTTATTCCATTTAATGTCATCCAGAGTCCCAAGAAAATTACTAACAATAAGGAGGGAAATTTGGAACATGGTGAGTTTTAGATGCCTGAAATATACAGGTCATTGAATCCAGTTAAGTAGCAAATTATCTGGATCTCAAATAGGCCAGTAGAATAGCAGACTAAGCTCAATTCAATGTACTCTTACTGGAGACACACGTAAATTCTGGGTGAATTTTGAAAAAGTTAAAAGCACGTAGCTGAGATTAAAAGAAAGAAAGGAACACCTGCATGTTTCAGAAAGTAACAGAGAAATTAAATCCAGAGAAAGAAGAGCGGACTGATGTCTATGGGTTCTGTTCCTTAGTATAGGCCTTATGTAAATAGGGGCTGGAGCTAGAAATCTAACATTACCTTGAGGCCAGGAATTTAGACTCAGGATGGAACAATATTGAGAAGTTGGTACAGATATCCTACAGAAATTTCATGAGGAACTGCTTAGTCCATTAAAAGGGCCAAGGGAGGTGGTGAGGAAGATTGATATCTCTTGAAAACCTTCAGGTAGAGAAAACATCAACACCTCTGAAAAGTAGGCCTGTCCTTCCCAGAGTTGTGATGGCCAGGTTGTCACTAACCTGTAAGGCCCTGTATGAATCAGAAACTGCAAGGTGAGTAATGCAAAGGAAAACAGGTACAGGATGGGTATGGCAATAAATCCTAGGACCCCAATCAGAGACAAAATTAAAACCACTCTAAAGGGAAATTTTAACAAACCAGAGCAGATAGTATCCTAACCAGAATAGAATAATAATTCTGAAGAAGTTACTTTAGTTATTTAAATAATATTCAATGCATTTCCATGGCCAGGCCATTTTGAAGAATTCTAAAACATATACAAACAATTCATTTACATCTTACATATCCTACCATCCAGAGCAAAATTCACTTAAGAACTGTACTGGTGGAAACTGGGCAGCACTATGGAGAAAATAAAAAGGTGTTTACCATAAAAAAAGTGAAGGTAAGGGGCTTCCCTGGTGGCGCAGTGGTTGAGAGTCCGCCTGCCGATGCAGGGGACACAGGTTCGTGCCCCGGTCCGGGAAGATCCCACATGCCGCGGAGCGGCTGGGCCCGTGAGCCATGGCCGCTGAGCCTGCACGTCCGGAGCCTGTGCTCCACAGCGGAAGAGGCCACAACGGTGAGAGGCCCGCGTACCCCCCCAAAAAAAAAGTGAAGGTAAGAAAGATAATGTCTAATTTTTAATTATCCTGTAGTTTATTTAAATCTTTTGGAAACCCAAAATAGAGAAAACCTATGAGGAAATAAGATTTAAATATTTAGAGATTTATCAACTCATCTATAAAAGCTTTATTAATCTCTTCTTTTAATAACATTCCTGAGAGGTATAAATGTGTCTAGTGATAGAGTTGAATAAGCCTGAGAGAATTTCACTTGTTTACTATTCTTGGTCAGCTATTTAAGACCTTTCAGGAGCATCTTGATTTTCATGGCATCATCCAACAAAAAGCAGGATATTTTACAGAAAGTCCTGGTCCACTTTGTGCCTTGCTTTTGTGTTTATGTTTTTGCTTTTTTCATATTGGGTGGTACATTAGGCTACCTATGGCATACTCCCTCATTCATGCATGCATTCATTCAAACAATATTTATTGAGTTGAGATATTTAATTAACAATAAATGATGCTTAGATGAATGAATGTGCTTTTTATCAAAGTAAGTGTAAGTACCGAGAAAAATTACAGAATGTATGATCCCAGCCCCACAAAAGCTTATAATTGTGTTGAAGATATAGCATATGCTGATGAAATAACTAATATATCATATTGGATAGTTTCTAAGTTCAAAAATGAGTTTTTATAAATAATCAGAGCCTAAGGAGGACAAAGAAGGGACAGTTCATTAGGGGTTGAATATATCAATAAATGTACATTTGAGATGAGATTTGAGATTGACCTTAAAGAAAGAAGAGGACTTAGATATATGAATAGGGAACGAAAAAGTCATAGTGATAGCATGTGCATAGATAGTGTGGCCAATATTTATGTTCTTCATTAAAGATAGTCATAGATAACCCAAATGTAACTGTTTCCATGGGTCCATTCTCAGTATCCAAACAAAATGGCAAATCCTATCTTAGTAACACTAATGAAAAACACAGTCTTTAACAAAGAGATTGTGAAGGAAAGGGGCAGAGAAAGGCTTGCATCCCACACCACACAACAAAACTTATTTAATTATTTGTTTAATTTTCTCCCTCTGAAAATTTCCTCTCCCTCTCTCTGCACATCTCTCCTCTCTCACATCCGGCCACACTCTACCAGCCATCTTTCCAGATCTTTCCAGATCTCTCCATCCTATTTTCATTATGCCACAATTTAAACATCTCACAGGTCTCCAGGATGCATCCCCATCACTTATTCCACAAAGACAAACAAAGGACACTTCTCAGGCTCACATTTCTTTGAGGGAAGAGGTGATGAGGAGTGATTATAAATAATATAAGGTGGAGAGCAGTGACTTAAAATACCATTTTTCCTCTTAGAATGTGAATACAGGGAACTTTGGGAAACTAGAAAATCTAGAAAGGATTCATTGATAATTATTTATTTTCAATGAATAAAATAAAATATAATAATAAGGCTAAACTCTGACAGATTAACTTTTTCAAAAGTTGCTTTCACACACCTTCACTATTGGGATGTTTGATAAACACATCTTTCCTTCTTTACTTTTTTCTTTCTTTGCAGATACTGGCACCAAACTTTCAAACAATAAGAACCTGCCCATAAGTCCCTTGCCAGGCAAGATTAAGGTATAACAATCCAAACAGATTTTTGAAGAAGATAACTGGTTGAAAGCACAGGAAAAGAGCTGGGTTGCTCTTTTTCAACAGTCATATAATGAGTAATATGGGAATTGGTTTAAAAAGTCTCTCTCCATGAGGGGATAAGGTTAAGATTAGACCTTCTGAGGCCAGAAGAGCAAAATAACTACAACAACCCACATATTTTCAAGAGCCGCCCTTTGGATGTGAGGGATTGATTTTTCCAACTATTTTTTCAGCAACCCAACTGGTGTCTTTATTAAATGACATAAGAGAATATGGTGTGGCTGAGAAGGCTTAGATTTCCTTAGCCCCAAGTCAGATACTCTCAATTTACTGTCCACTCAAATTAAAAAGAGAATTTTACAAGAGGAAACTGGATACAACTGAGTGTACTTTTATTTCAACCCTTTACCTGAATTTTTTGTTTTGTTTTCAATTCTCCACTGAAGTTCCTACATTAAAATATTTTTACAAACATTTCATTAAGTTGAAGTATTCATTCAGTATATTCATTTACTATAATTTGGAAAAGCCAAATCATTTAGCCAAATTCATTTCTATATTGCCACAGCAGTGTATTGTGAACTAAATGATACTTGGCAGTTCTTTATTCAGATACTAACTCAATTAGAAGGCAGAACAAGGATACCTACCCAGTCAGGGAAGGAAAGGTCACTTAGCCTCTGTAGCTGTCTTAGGTCTCTTATCATCACATTAATAAATTGAAGACTAAAAACCATATGATCCTCTCAATAGATGCAGAAAAAGCTTTTGAAAAAACTTCAATATCCATTCATGGTAAAAATTCTCCAGAAAGTGGGCATAGAGGGAACATACCTCAACATAATAGAGGCCATATATGACAAGCCCATAGCTAACATACTTAATGGTGAAAAGCTGAAAGCATTTCCCCTAAGATCAGGAACAAGACAAGGATGCCCACTCTCACCACTTTTATTCAATGTAGTTTTGGAAGTCCTAGCCACAGCAATAAGACAAGAAAAAATTAAATAAATAAAAGGAATCCAAATTGGAAAGGAAAAAGTAAAACTGTCACTGTTTGCAGATGGCATGATACACAGAAAATCCTAAAGACAGCATCAAAAAACTATTAGAGCTCAAAAATGAATTTGGTAAATTTGCAGGATACAAAATTAATATATAGAAATCTATTGTATTTCTATACACTAACAATGAACTATCAGAAAGAGAAATTAAGGAAACAATCCCATTTACAATCGCATAAAAAATAATAAAATACATAAGAATAAACCTGCCTAAGGAGGTAAAAGACCTGTACCCAGGAAACTATATGACACTGATAAAAGAAATTAAAAATGACACAAACAGCTGGAAAGTTATACCATGGTCACGGATTGGAAAAATTAATATTATTAAAATGACCATCATACCCAAGGAAATCTATGGATTCAATGCAGTCTGTATCAAAATATCAAGGGCATTTTCCACAGACCTAGAACAAATAATTTTAAATTTTGTATGGAAACACAAAAGATCCTGAATAGCTAAAATAGTCTTGAGAAAGAACAGAACTGGAGGAATCATGCTCTCTGACTTCAGACTGTGCTACAAACCTACAGTAATCAAAACAGTACGCTACTGGCACAAAAATGTAGATCACTAGAACAGAATAGAGAGCCCAGAAATAAACCCATGCACTTATGGTCAATTAATCTCTGACAAAGGTGGCAACAATATGCAATGGAGAAAAGTCTGGGCTTCCTTAGGTATGGTTTCATCAATTAATCTGTTTTCTTAAATGGTCCATACTTTTCCATGTCTTTGTATGCCTTGTGATTTTTTTGGTTGAAAATTTGGCATTCAAATATTATAATGTGGTGTCTATGGAAATCAGATTCTCTCACTTTCCCAGGGTTTTATGTGCTTTTGATTTTTGAAGGCTATAGTAGTCTGTTTGTTTAGGGACCTTTCCAAACTAGTTTTGCAATGACTGTATTCCTTATCGTATGTAGGCACTGAAGTCTCTGTTCCTTTAGTTCATGTTTAGCTAATGTTTTGACAGAGATTTCCTTGAATTCCTGGACCTAAAACAAACAAAAACAAATATACACATGCACATCCACATGCACATTCAAAACCACACACCTCTCCCCATTGTGCAGATTGCTGGATCACTCCTTCAGCATTTAGCTGACCTGCACTGAGTTCAGGGTTCAGCCCAAGGTAAATGCTTAGAGGCTTCTCTGGTGTTTTCAGAGCATGCATCTTGTCTTGAGTATGCATGTGGCTTTCTTAATTTCTCTGTACACATGTGTACTTTTTGTAAGTTCTAATTTCCCAAAGAATCTCCCCCAACTTTTGCTCCTGGATCTTATGTGGTCTACAGTATTTCAATTAACAGGCTTTTGCCCTAGCCATCTGTGCTTTGTTAGTTCACCTTGCACTTTTTTTGAGCAATGACCGCTGCTTTTCCAGATTGTGTTCCAAGTTAGGTAAAACAGAGATAGCATCTTGTGTCCGTCCCAGACAGATTAGAACAGATACACATAATAGTCTGAGAGTAGGGACTCTTCTGCTCCCTCCTGAACCAGGATTGAAGGTCCCATACGAGGAACATGGTCTGCTGCTATTTTAAGAGTGTCATTGCATTAAGACTCCACCACTTTAAGACCATCACTACACTAAGAGTGGATGTGGCAAGGGCAAGTAAAAATGCCACAAAGCTTTCCTGCCATTTTCAAGTTGCCTCTTCCCTGGTTCAGTATGTGTTTGGTTGCTGTAAATCTTTGGTTGACTTCAGGACTAATATAAACTCAAAGAACCCCACAACAAGAAACAGTATAATCAAACTCTCAGAAGCCAAAAGACAAAGAAAGAATCTTTTCTCCAAAAGGAGAAAGAAAAAAGAAATTTGTTACAAAGAAGTGATCCTCAAAAAGATTAATAGCTAATTTCCTATCTGAAACCACGGAAGCCAGAGGCCAGACATATTTAAAGTGCTGAAAGGAAAAAATTGTCCACCGAGAATTCTATATTTGGCCAAACTGTTTTCAAAACTTAGGGAGAAATTAACACATTCCCAGATGAACAAAGGCTGAGGGAGTTTGTTACAACTTCCTACCACTGCCCTATAAGAAATGCCAAATTGAACCTTCAGGTAGAAATGAAAGGACACTAGACAGCAACTCAAAGCTGTATAAACAAATAGAAATCTCCAGTAAAGATAAATACATGGGCAAATATTAAAGCCAGTATTGTGTTATTGGCTTGTAACTCCACTTTTTATTTCTTACATTATTGAAAAAACAAATGCATAAAGTAATCATAAATCAATGTTACTGGGCTCACAATGTATAAAGGTGTAATTTGTGACAACAGTAATGTAAAGAGGAGGAATGGAACTGTATAGGAACAGAGTTTCTGTATGCTATTGAAGTTGGTTTCAATTCAATTTATATTGTTTTAACTTTCTGTACGCTATTGAAGTTGGTTTCAATTCACTTTATATTGTTTTAACTTTAGAATGGTAAATGTAATCTTCTTGATAACCACAAAGAAAATATCAATAGACTATATGCAAAAAGAAATGAAAAGGGAATCAAAAGAGTTCACTATAATAAAATCGACTAAGCACAGAAGAAGTCAGTAATGGAGTAAATGAGGGGCAAAAAATGCATAAGACATAAAGAAAACAAGCAGGAAACTGACAGAATTAAGTTCTTCCTCATCAGTAATTTTTGAAAAAGTAACTGGATGAAGCTCTCCAATAAAAACATAAACATTGGCAGAACGGAGTTAAAAAAAACCATAATCCAATTATATGCTGCCTGCAAAAAACTCATTTGATATCAAAAGACACAAGTTGGTTGAAAGTTAAAGCATAGAATAAAATATCCCATAAAAATAGTAACAAAAAAGAAAGAAAGAAAAAGAGAGAGAGAGAAAAAAAAAGGAAGAAAGGAAGGAAGGAAGGAAGGGAGGAAGAAAGAAAGAAGAAGCAAGAAAGGAGGAAAGAAAGAAAGATCTGGGATGGCTATGCTAATATCACACAAAATAAACTTTAAATCAAAAACTGTCACAAGAGGTAAAGGAGGGCACTATATATTGATAACAAGTTCAATCTATCAAAAAGATATAACAACTATAAACATATATGTACCAAACAACCCCCAAATATATGAAGCAAACATTGACAGAATTGAAGTAAGAAATAGATAGTTCTAAAATAATAGTTGGAGATCAATACCTTGCTTTCAATAATGGATAACACATCTAGACAGAAGATCAGTAGAGAGGTAGAGGGATTGAATAACACAGTTAACCAACTAAACCTAACAGCCACATATAGATCACTCCACTCAACAACAGCAGAATACACATTTTTCTCAAGTACACATGGAACTCCAGGATAGACCATATGTTAGGCCACAATACAAGTACCAATACATTTTTAAGAAACTGAATCGGGCTTCCCTGGTGGCGCAGTGGTTGAGAGTCCGCCTGCCGATGCAGGGGACAAGGGTTCGTGCCCCGGTCCGGGAGGATCCCACATGCCGCGGAGCGGCTTGGCTCGTGCGCCGTGGCCGCTGAGCCTGGGCGTCCGGAGCCTGTGCTCCGCAACGGGAGAGGCCACAACAGTGAGAGGCCCGCACACCGTAAAAAAAAAAAAAAAAAAAAAAAAAAAACTGAATCATACAAAGTATCTTTTTTTTTTTTTTTTTTTTTTTTTTTTTGCGGTACGCGGGCCTCTCACTGTTCTGACCTCTCCCATTGTGGAGCACAGGCTCCGGACATGCAGGCTCAGGGGCCATGGCTCACGGACCTAGACGGTCTGTGGCATGTGGGATCTTCCCGGACCGGGGCACGAACCCGTGTCCCCTGCATTGGCAGGCGGACTCTCAACCACCGCACCACCACGGAAGCCCCAAAGTATCTTCTTTAGCTACAGTGAAATGAAGGTAAGAATCAATAACAGAACCATTGGTAGCCATTTCCCATCATGCCTGACACACATGATATAAAGCAATGAAGGGAAAAACCTGATTTGCTATTTAGAAAAGTGGGAAAGAGGACATACCATTAAAACAGAGTGTGTGCTGTTGCCCATTGTCAGGGATAGAAATAAATTAGCATCATTTATTCATTAGTGTGTTAATTTCTTGTCAATCATTGGGCAGGGCAGCCAGTGTTGCTGCCTGATGGGAAGATATCCTATACTAAGTATTGAGTGGAGCCAACCTTGAAAGGGACATTTAAGAGGATTACACTGTGATGGGCTTTGCAGTACCCTTCCTCATGTGCCGGTATTTAGGCTGGGGTATTTCCATGGAGTGTGTACAATCATAGGACCCAGGTCACCAGAATTTAGTTTGATTTGTTTTGTTAATACATTCCCTGAGTGCTTTGTCTTTTGTATCCTTTTGCACTTACTTCATTCTTTATTATCACTGCGAAACAACTTTGTTTTCCTGTTCAGATGCTAAAAAGTGGCTATCAATACCTCCTGAGTTTTACACATAACAGATCAGTTTTTTTGTTTTTTGTTTTTTGCGGTATGCAGGCCTCTCACTGTTGTGGCCTCTCCCATTGTGGAGCACAGGCTCCGGACCCGCAGGCTCAGTGGCCATGGCTCACGGGCCCAGCCGCTCCACGGCATGTGGGATCTTCCCGGACCAGGGCACGAACAGGTGGACTCTCAACCACTGCGCCACCAGGGAAGCCCAACAGATCAGTTTTATATATCAGGGTCAGAGACAGCAACTATTTCCAATGACTTGAGACATACTTTGTATATGTGATTAACATGTTCAGTGTTGAAATGTGTGTCAAGCTCATTATACTTGCTCTAAAAGGTTTCACACTGCAAAGATTTTAAAATCTTTATCTTTGAATAGTTTTCCTGTGCTGTCCCTTGGTGTCAGACTGTTAATGTGCAGTCTGGCACCTTCTAATAATGTGGCTTTGTAACCAATTATTTACATGTTGTTTTACCCACAGAGAATCCTAAAGTGAAAACATACAACTCAATTAACTACACTTCCTCCTATTCACATTTCCCTCATCTTTTCTTCATCTTCTATGTTTCCTTGGCCCTGTTTATATTAAGTGCTTTTGCCATTATATTTGATTGTGTGTATTCTGGTGAGTTACCACAATGCTTTATGAGACACGGTAGGATATAAATGCATGTAAGAGGGGGGGACCTTGAAGATGGCGGAAGAGTAAGACGCGGAGATCACCTTCCTCCCCACAGGTACACCAGAAATACGTCTACACGTGGAACAGCTCCTACAGAACACCTACTGAAGGCTGGCAGAAGACCTCAGACCTCCCAAAAGGCAACAAACTCCCCACGTACCTGGGTAGGGCAAAAGAAAAAAAAAAAAAGAAAAAACATAGACAAAAGAATAGGGACGGGACCTGCACCAGTGGGAGGGAGCTGTGAAGGATGAAAAGTTTCCACACACTAGGAAGCCCCTTCACGGGCGGAGACTGCGGGAGGCGGAGGGGGGAGCTTGAAAGCCGCGGAGGAGAGCACAGCAACAGGAATGCGGAGGGCAAAGCGGGGAGATTCCCGCACAGAGGATCGGTGCCGACTGGCACTCACCAGCCTGAGAGGCTTGTCTGCTCACCCGCTGGGGCGGGAAGGGCTGCAAGCTGAGGCTCAGGTTTCCGTCGGAGCGCAGGGAGAGGACTGGGGTTGGTGGCTTGAACGTAGCCTGAAGGGGTTAGTGCACCACGGCTAGCCAGGAGGGAGTCCGGGGAAAAGTCTGCACCTGCCGAAGAGGCAAGAGACTTTTTCTTCCCTCTTTGTTTCCTGGGGCGCGAGGAGAGGGGTTTAAGAACGCTGCTTAAAGGAGCTCCAGAGACGGGCGCGAGCCGCGGCTAAAAGCGCGGACCCCAGAGACGGGTGGGAGACGCTAAGGCTGCTGCTGCCGCCACCAAGGGGCCTGTGTGCGAGCACAGGTCACTCTCCACACCCCTCTTCCATGGAGCCTGTGCAGCCCGCCACTGCCAGGGTCCCGGGATCCAGGGACAACTTCCCCGGGAGAACGCACGGCACGCCTCAGGCTGGTGCAACGTCACGCTGGCCTCTGCCGCCGCAGGCCCGCCCCGCACTCAGTGCCCCTCCCTCACCCCGGCCTGAGTGCGCCAGAGCCCCCGAATCAGCGGCTCCTTTAACCCCGTCCTGTCTGAGCAAAAAACAGACGCCCTCCAGCGACCTACACGCAGAGGCAGGGCCAAATCCAAAGCTGAACCCCTGTGAGCTGTGAGAACAAAGAAGAGAAAGGGAAATCTCTCCCAGCAGCCTCAGAAGCAGGGGATTAAAGCTCCACAATCAACTTGATGTACCCTGCATCTGTGGAATACATGAATAGACAACGAGTCATCCCAAATTGAGGAGGTGGGCTTCGAGAGCAAGATCTATGATTTTTCCCCCTTTTCCTCTTTTTCTGAATGTGTATATGTATGCTTCTGTGTGAGATCCTGTCTGTATAGCTTTGCTTCCACCATTTGTCCTAGGGTTCTATCCGTCCATGTTTTTTTTTTTTTTTTAAATTTTTTTCTTAATAATTTTAATTTTAACAACTTTATTATACTTTACTTTTCTTCCTTCCTTCCTTCCTTCCTTTCTTCCTTCCTTTCTCTTTCTTTCTTTCTTTCTTTCTTTCTTTCTTTCTTTCTTTCTTTCTTTCTTTTTCTTTCCCTCCTTTAGACAACAAATCATCCCAAATTGGGGAGGTGGTCTCTGAGAGCAAGATTTATGATTTTTTTCCCCTTTACCTCTTATTGTGAGGGTGTATGTGTATGCTTCTGTGTAAGATTTTGTCTGTACAGCTTTGCTTCTAACATTTGTCCTAAGGTTCTATCTGTCCCTTTTTTTTCCTAAATAATTATTTTTTAATTCAATAACTTCATTATACTTTATTTTACTGTATCTTCTTTCTTTCTGTCTTTTTTCCTTCCTTCCTGCCTTCCTTCCTTCCTCCCTCCCTCCTTTCTTTCCTTCTTTGCTTCTTTCTTTCTTTCTTTCTTTCTTTCTTTCTTTCTTTCTTCCTTCCTTCCTTCCTTTCTTCCTTCCCTCCTTTCTTTCTTTCTTTCTTTCTTCATACTTCTACTAATTCTCTCTATATTTTCTCCCTTTTATTCTGAGCCGTGTGGATGAAAGGCTCTTGGTGCTCCAGCCAGGAGTCAGGGCTCTGCCTCTGAGGTAGGAGAGCCAACTTCAGGACACTGGTCAGCAAGAGACCTCCCAGCTCCACATATCAAATGGCGAAAATCTCCCAGAGACCTCCATCTTAACACCAGCACCCAGCTTCACTCAATGACCAGCAAGCTACAGTGCTGGGTAACCTATGCCAAACAACTAGCAAAACAGGAAAACAACCCCACCCATTAGCAGAGAGGCTGCCTAAAATCATAATAAATCCACAGACACCCCAAAACACACCACCAGACGTGAACCTGCCCACTAGAGAGACAAGATCCAGCCTCATCCACCACAACACAGGCACTAGTCCCCTCCACCAGGAAGCCTACACAACCCACTGAACCAACCTTAGCCACTGGACACAGACATCAAAAACAGCGGGAACTACAAACCTGCAGCCTGCAAAAAGGAGACCCCAAACACAGTAAGATAAGCAAAATGAGAAGACAGAAAAACACACAGCATAAAGGAGCAAGATAAAAATACACCAGACCTAACAAATGAAGAGGAAATAGGCAGTCTACCTGAAAAAGAATTCAGAATAATGATAGTAAGGATGATCCAAAATCTTGGAAACAGAATGGACAAAATGCAAGAAACAGTTAACAAGGACCTAGAAGAATAAAGATGAAATAAGCAACGATGAACAACACAATAAATGAAATTAAAAGTACTCTAGATGGGATCAATAGCAGAATAACTGAGGCAGAAGAACGGATAAGTGACCTGGAAGCTAAAATAGTGGAAATAACTACTGCAGAGCAGAATAAAGAAAAAAGAATGAAAAGAACTGAGGACAGTCTCAGAGACCTCTGGGACAACATTAAACGCACCAACATTCGAATTATAGGGGTTCCAGAAGAAGGGAAAATGAAAGGGACTGAAAAAATATTTGAAGAGATTATAGTTGAAAACTTCCCTAATATGGGAAAGGAAATAGTTAATCAAGTCCAGGAAGCACAGAGAGTCCCATACAGGATAGATACAAGGAGAAGTACACCAAGACACATATTAATGAAACTGTCAAAAATTAAATACAAAGAAAGCATATTAAAAGCAGCAAGGGAATCCCCATAAGGTTAACAGCTGATCTCTCAGCAGAAACCTTACAAGCCAGAAGGGAGTGGCAGGACATATTTAAAGTGATGAAGGAGAAAAACCTGCAACCAAGACTACTCTACCCAGCAAGGATCTCATTCAGATTTGATGGAGAAATTAAAACCTTTAGACAAGCAAAAGCTGAGAGAGTTCAGCACCACCAAACCAGCTTTACAACAAATGCTAAAGGAACTTCTCTAGAAAAGAAACACAAGAGAAGGAAAAGGCCTATAATAACGAACCCAAAACAATTTAGAAAATGAGAATAGGAACATACATATCGATAATTACCTTAAATGTAAATGGACTAAATGCACAGATTGGCTTAATGGATACAAAAACAAGACCCATATGTATGCTGTCTACAAGAGACCCACTTCAGACCTAGAGACACATACACACTGAAAGTAAGGGGATGGAAAAAGATATTCCATGCAAATGGAAACCAAAAGAAAGCTGGAGTAGCAATTCTCATATCAGACAAAATAGACTTTAAAATAAAGACTATTAGAAGAGACAAAGAAGGACACTACATAATGATCAAGGGATCAATCCAAGAAGAAGATATAACAATTGTAAATATTTATGCACCCAACATAGGAGCACCTCAATACATAAGGCAAATACTAACAGCCATAAAAGGGGAAATCGACAGTAACACATTCATAGTAGGGGACTTTAACACCCCACTTTCACCCATGGACAGATCATCCAAAATGAAAATAAATAAGGAAACACAAGCTTTAAATGACATTAAATAAGATGGACTTAATTGATATTTATAGGACACTCCATCCAAAAACAACAGAATACACATTTTTCTCAAGTGCTCATGGAACATTCTCCAGGACAGATCACATCTTGGGTCACAAATCAAGCCTTGGTAAATTTAAGAAAATTGAAATTGTATCAAGTATCTTTTCCGATCACAACGCCATGACACTAGATATCAATTACAGGAAAAGATCTGTAAAAAATACAAACACATGGAGGCTAAACAATACACTACTTAATAATGAAGTGATCACTGAAGAAATCAAAGAGGAAATAACAAAATACCTAGAAACAAATGACAATGGAGACACAACGACCCAAAACCTATGGGATGCAGCAAAAGCAGTTCTAAGGGGGAAGTTTATAGCAATACAAGCCCACCTTAAGAAGCAGGAAACATCTCAAATAAACAACCTAACCTTGCACCTCAAGCAATTAGAGAAAGAAGAACAAAAAACCCCAAAGCTAGCAGAAGGAAAGAAATCATAAAAATCAGATCAGAAATAAATGAAAAAGAAATGAAGGAAACAATAGCAAAGATCAATAAAACTAAAAGCTGGTTCTTTGAGAAGATAAACAAAATAGATAAACCATTAGCCAGACTCATCAAGAAAAAAAGGGAGAAGACTCAAATCAATAGAATTAGAAATGAAAAAGGAGAAGTAACAACTGACACTGCAGAAATAAAAAAGATCATGAGAGATTACTACAAGCAACTCTATGCCAATAAAATTGACAATCTGGAAGAAATGGACAAATTCTTAGAAATGCACAACCTGCCAAGACTGAATCAGGAAGAAATAGAAAATATGAACAGACCAATGACAAGCACTGAAATTGAAACTGTGATTAAAAATCTTCCAACAAACAAAAGCCCAGGACCAGATGGCTTCACTGGCGAATTCTATCAAACATTTAGCGAAGAGCTAACACCTATCCTTCTCAAACTCTTCCAAAATATAGCAGAGGGAGGAACACTCCCAAATTCCTTCTACGAGGCCACCATCACCTGGATACCAAAACCAGACAAGGATGTCACAAAGAAAGAAAACTACAGGCCAATATTACTGATGAACATAGATGCAAAAATCCTCAACAAAATACTAGCAAACAGAATCCAACAGCACATTACAAGGATCATACACCATGATCAAGTGGGGTTTATTCCAGGAATGCAAGGATTCTTCAATATACGCAAATCTATCAACGTGATAAACCATATTAACAAACTGAAGGAGATAAACCATAAGATCATCTCAATAGATGCAGAGAAAGCTTTTGACAAAATTCAACACCCATTTATCATAAAAACCCTGCAGAAAGTAGGCATAGAGGGAACTTTCCTCAACATAATAAAGACCATATATGACAAGCCCACAGCCAACATCATCCTCAATGGTGAAAAACTGAAAGCATTTCCACTAAGATCAGGAAGAAGACAAGGTTGCCCACTCTCACCACTCTTATTCAACATAGTTTTGGAAGTTTTAGCCACAGCAATCAGAGAAGAAAAGGAAATAAAAGGAATCCAAATCGGAAAAGAAGAAGTAAAGCTGTCACTGTTTGCAGATGACATGATACCATACATAGAGAACCCTAAAGATGCTACCAGAAAACTACTAGAGCTAATCAATGAATTTGGTAAAGTAGCAGGATACAAAATTAATGCACAGAAATCTCTGGCATTCCTATATACTAATGATGAAAAATCTGAAAGTGAAATCAAGAAAACACTCCCATTTACCACTGCAACAAGAAGAATAAAATACCTAGGAATAAACCTACCTAAGGAGACAAAAGACCTGTATGCAGAAAATTATAAGACACTGATGAAAGAAATTAAAGATCATACAAATAGACGGAGAGATATACCATGTTCTCAGATTGGAAGAATCAACATTGTGAAAATGACTCTAGTACCCAAAGCAATCTATAGATTCAATGCAATCCCTATCAAACTACCACTGGCATTTTTCACAGAACTAGAACAAAAAATTTCGCAATTTGTATGGAAACACAAAAGACCCTGAATAGCCAAAGCAATCTTGAGAATGAAAAATGGAGCTGGAGGAATCAGGCTCCCTGACTTCAGACTATACTACAAAGCTACAGTAATCAAGACAGTATGGTACTGGCACAAAAACAGAAATATAGATCAATGGAACAGGATAGAAAGCCCAGAGATAAACCCCCACACAGGGACACCTTATCTTTGATAAAGGTGGCAGGAATGTACAGTGGAGAAAGGACAGCCTCTTCAACAAGTGGTGCTGGGAAAACTGGACAGGTACATGTAAAAGTATGAGATTAGATCACTCCCTAACACCATACAGAAAAATAAGCTCAAAATGGATTAAAGACCTAAATGTAAGGCCAGAAACTATCAAACTCAGAGGAAAACGTAGGCAGAACACTCTATGACATAAATCACAGCAAGATCCTTTCTGACCCACCTCCTAGAGAAATGGAAATAAAAACAAAAATAAACAAATGGAACCTAATGAAACTTCAAAGCTTTTGCACAGCAAAGGAAACCATAAACAAGACCAAAAGACAAACCTCAGAATGGGAGAAAATATTTGCAAATGAAGCAACTGACAAAGGATTAATCTCCAAAATTTACAAGCAGCTCATGCAGCCCAATAACAAAAAAACAAACAACCCAATTCAAAAATGGGCAGAAGACCTAAATAGACATTTTTCCAAAGAAGATATACAGACTGCCAACAAACACATGAAAGAACGCTCAACATCATTAATCATTAGAGAAATGCAAATCAAAACTACAATGAGATATCATCTCACACCAGTCAGAATGGCCATCATCAAAAAATCTAGAAACAATAAATGCTGGAGAGGGTGTGCAGAAAAGGGAACATTCTTGCACTGCTGGTGGGAATGTGAATTGGTTCAGCCACTATGGAGAACAGTATGGAGGTTCCTTAAGAAATTACAAATAGAACTACCATATGACCCAGCAATCCCACTACTGGGCATGTACCCTGAGAAAACCAAAATCCAAAAAGAGTCATGTACCAAAATGTTCATTGCAGCTCTATTTACAATAGCCCGGAGATGGAAACAACTTAAGTGCCCATCATCGGATGAATGGATAAAGAAGATGTGGCACATATATACAATGGAATATTACTCAGCCATAAAAAGAAACGAAATTGAGCTATTTGTAATGAGGTGGATAGACCTAGAGTCTGTCATACAGAGTGAAGTAAGTCAGAAAGAAAAAGACAAATACCGTATGCTAACACATATATATGGAATTTAAGGGAAAAAAAATGTCATGAAGAACCTAGGGGTAAGACAGGAATAAAGACGCAGACCTACTGGAAAATGGACTTGAGGATATGGGGAGGGGTGAGCTGTGACAGGGCGAGAGTCATGGACATATATACACTACCAAAGTAAGGTAGATAGCTTGTGGGAAGCAGCCTCATGGTACAGGGATATTGGCTCGGTGCTATGTGACCGCCTGGAGGGGTGGGATAGGGAGGGTGGGAGGGAGGGAGATGCAAGAGGGAAGAGATATGGGAACATATATATATATATGTATAACTGATTCACTTTGTTATAAAGCAGAAACTAACACACCATTGTAAAGCAATTATACCCCAATAAAGATGTTAAAAAAAATAAAATAAATGCATGTAAGATATATATATATATATATATATATATATATATATATATAGTTTGCTTGAGTGTGGTGCTTTTTGTTTCCTGTACTGAATTCATTAGCATAGGCCAGTATAAAATTTGGCATAGGTCGATATTTGACTTGTAAACTAATAATATAAAGTCTTAAAAGTGGAAATTAAGTCTTTTAAATTTAATTATTTATTTAAAGAGCAGAATAGCATACATAAACAGGTGCCTAATGAAAACCTGTATTCTAATTTGGAACTCTCATGAACACCTATTTTTTTTCTTCTAATGGTATGATAGTAGTAGGCCTTTTGATTATTGTTATTTTTATTGCTTTAACTTTAGAACAGTGAAGTATTCGTAAATTTTAAAAAGTATTTTTCTTTATTTGATGCGGGTGGGATACTGGAGAAATGAAAGGTCAAACACCTGTTGAGGAATCCATACTTGTCTATATATTGTGCACTTTTATTTCAATAACTGATTTAAAATTCCTAAAACATAATACATACATAATAACATAATAAGTTATTATGTCATTTTACAGACTGAATTAAGTGAATTTCAGGGAGGTATGAAACTTGCCTAAGGCTATCCGGTTGCCAAGTGGTAGAAGTGAGAATTAAATCCAGGTATATCTATTGCCAAAGCTTCTGCTTATCTCTTTACATCATCCGCTTTTAATAGCCAATGTTTTCCTCCTTACAAATATGACTGAGATTTCCAGACAGTCAACATTGCTTTTTAATCAGATAGAAAAATTACTGTTGATTCTCTAAAGACATATTCTTTTTCCATTAAGTGACTTTAGTTGTTCAAATAATACTTCCAGACAGTAGTAATCATACAGTTGGAGACTAAGAACAGAACTCAGGGATGTGTCTAGCAGTCAGTAAAGTCCAACTGGGCTCATTGATGATATTTACAGTCATTTCCTCTAGACTAACCTAATCTTATTAATAAGACCCTAATACTTCACAGTATTGCCCTTGCCTGATTGTTTGTTCTTCTCCCTCTATCACTCTCTCTTTCCCCATATTATTATTATTATTGACAATTTTGGTGAATTAAACTCAGGGATTAGTATTCAAGAGTACTAGTCACAAAAGCAGAGAATCCTAGATCACACCAAAGGAAGAAAATAGAGAAAAATTATAAATTATATGAATACACACACACACATACACACATGTACCAACTATATGTTGCACTTCTCCAAAATCTATTCAGTA
Source organism: Tursiops truncatus (assembly GCF_011762595.2). Taxonomy (NCBI): domain Eukaryota; kingdom Metazoa; phylum Chordata; class Mammalia; order Artiodactyla; family Delphinidae; genus Tursiops; species Tursiops truncatus. The sequence continues at coordinate 75,511,574 of NC_047039.1, read as the reverse complement.
TCTACATATTTATTGTGTATTAGCAGTAAGGCTAGAAATGAGCATAACACTCTGTTTACAAGATATAGAAAACAGACCCAAATATGGAAATTATTAGCAATGAGAATGGGGAAGAAAGACTATAACAAGAAATGTAGATGTTATTTTTGTTTCCTAGCTATGATGCCAAATATTGAACTTTCAACTTGAGACAAGGAGGCCATAAAAAGTTGTGTTAGTTTCCTAGAGCTGCCATGACAAAGTACCAGAGACTGAGTAGGTTAAACAACAGAATTTATTTACTCACAGGTCTAGAGGCTAGAAATCTGAGATCAGGTGTCAACAGGATTGATTTCTTCTGAGGTCTCTCTTCTTGGCTTGTAGATGCCATCTTTTCCTTTCGTCTTCACATGGTCTTCTCTCTGTACATGTCTGTGTCCTAATATTTTCTTTCTATAAGGACACCAGTCATATTGGATTAGAGCCCACCCATTTGACCTCATTTTACCTCAGTTACCTATTTAAGGGCCTTATCTCCAAATACAGTCATATTACGAGGTATTGGGGGTTAAGACTTCCACATATTAATTTGAGCAGGACACAATTCAGCTGATAATAGAAGATAAGAGTAATTTAAGTAAGTAACTATTTTTTACAGCGAGTTGCTTAAGGATATGAATTTACTCAAGAAAAGCAGTAAGAAGAAATTACATAACACTGTACGTTATACAAAGATATTAAATTAATCATCATAACATCCTGTGAGATGGGCATTAAATTAGACTAAGCAAGATTAAGCAACTTATCCAGAATTGTATAGTTAGTACTTTCCAGAATTTAAACCAGGTATTCTCCCAGTTCCATTCTACATTATACATTCATTTCATTATTCGAAATGAATTTTGAGTCTTCATTTTGCTTAGTTTCAGAAGTTATATGGGGATAGAATGGAGTTGGATATTTTCAGTGACATTCACACAAGAGGAAGGAAATTGAGTCCAGAAGCTTCAGCGATATTTCCTTGTAGAAGGCTAACAAGAGAACCAGAAACACCATTATCCTTTTGGTTCAGTGATCTTTCCCAAAGCACTACAAGAATCAATTTTAAGAAGCCCAATGTTTTCCAAACTTTCACCAATGGGCTCTGTAGTGTCCTCTAATAATATCTAAGAGACTTCTTAGTTTCACATTCCAAGCCACTTAAGACCAGGAGTTCTGATTGTTCTTTGTGAGGAAATCAAGTGACAATCATAGCTGGTAATTTAGGATAGTTTCTTCAGGACCCAGGCAAAACCTAATACACGGTAATAATCATTGTTAATTGCATCTTGGACAATGATTAATCAGGTATCAAAGAGCTGTATAAATTGGGAGAAATTATGGTCAAAGAGAAACATAGACCACAAATATTTAATTAATGCTCAATTATTTATGAGTTTAACTTTGGTTAAGCTAATTTTCCTTCTTCTAGACAATTTCCAATTCATCTCCACAAAGAGACCAGAATAATCACCTTCCAATACAAGATTTATTGTGTTCATTTAATTAAAAGCCTACAGTGACTTCTACATTCACTCCACCAAGTTTTGCTATGAGAGAAAAGTAGCCATTATATTTTGTCTTGAATTAGATATGCCACCATACTTTACTTAGCTCATCCTACTGAAAGCATTTTGAGGGCAGATCCTACGGTCTTGTCTCACATTCTCTACAGAATCAAGCCAAGGGAATCACACATAGTTATAGCTGGAAAAACATTTTTTCTGGGTTGATATTTTTAGCCTTTAACACCAAGACTTTATCATCAAGACCTATCTTTACAGTCTCTAAGCAGAAGACCTTCTTGCCTTCCATTTTCATATTGGCTAGGAATGTAAAGGGAAGAACTGAGAAGTAGCCATAGTCTGCCAGCAGCCAGCACAGATAAATCATCTATGGAGATATTGTTTCTTTCAAAAGATATAAACATAAGAGGAAGTCCTAGAGTTTGAAACAATTGTGCATAAATAAAATTCCATAAAGACCTAGAAATCCAGATGCAGATCAGTAACATATTGATTAAATAAGCTGTTATGGGGCTTCCCTGGTGGCACAGTGGTTGAGAGTCCGCCTGCCGATGCAGGGGACACGGGTTCGTGCCCCGGTCCGGGAAGATCCCACATGCTGCGGAGCGGCTGGGCCCGTGAGCCGTGGCCACTGAGCCTGCGCGTCCGGAGCCTGTGCTCCACAATGGGAGAGGCCACAACAGTGAGAGGCCCGCGTACCGCAAAAAAAAAAAAAAAAAAAAAGCTGTTATGTTCATGCAATGGAAAAGTGTACAGACATTAAGAAGAATGAGATACTCTTTTCTATGAGATTCTCTTTTCACTGAACTCATCAGTACTGCAAAAACAATGTTAAATAATAGTTTTTCTTTAACATTATATCAGGCATCTTCATCTTGTCCTGCATTTATTGCCAGTGTTACTAAAGTTTATCATTTACCTCTTTCTCTTTTAGACATATAATTTCTTCTTATTGTGGAAGCATTCATCAATCCTTATTTTACTAATTCTTTTAAATTAGAAATGAATATTGAATTTTATAAAATATCTTTGGGGGATATTTCAAATGACTGTATAGTCTTGCTCTCCTTTGACCTTGTTATATGGTAAATTATATTTTGTTATTTTATATTATGCTATTTATTATATATTGTATTATGTTGACTAATTACACTTATTATATTATAATTACATTATAATTAAGGTAGCATTTTGTTTCAGATAGACAAAACAACCAGTGGAATAGGAAGCATCTTAAGATTAGATTCAAGAGCATAAGGGAATTGAGATTAAAATAAAATTGACATTTTGGAACTGTAGCAAAAATTATTCAACAAAAGTGGGAAAATATGGCTATCATTAATAAATTCTAGATATAGCAACTAGTTAAAAGTAAAAAAATAATGAAACTGTACAAGTATCAGAAACCTGGGAGACTTGAAATAAATTATTCATGAGGAATACCTCTCTAAGATACAAAGAAAAAAGGATACATTTAATTATGTAAGAATTAAAATTTTCCTCATGGCAAAATGCACTACAAAGGTCAGAAAACAAGCAAAAGAAATTGGGAAATATATTTAGAAATAGATATGCTTTCTTTACAACTTTTGAGAGAAGCACATGTTTCTTTTTCCTTTAACCTGTTTTGTGGGTATTAATCTATAATGTAAATGCATGGTTCCTTTCCTTTAACCTGTAATGTGAGATTTAATCTATACTGTAAGTGCATGGTTCTTTTCCTTTCATCTGTAATATAAGCGTCAATATGGGGCACTGTTTCCAAGCACAGACTTTGGATGTTCCTGTACGGGTCCCATCACTGACCATCCACAAAAACTTGCAAATGTTACTTTACTTTCCTGGGGGTTAGAGTCCTACCTAAGAAATGGAAGCAAAATAGAACCTTCCCCCAGGGATGATAGAAGGTTTAAAGGAGTAAATTTGTAAATGACTTAGGACAGTGCCTAGTACAAGAGAGATCAATATAAGTACTTATCAATTTTTTAAAGAGACAAATGAAAGAGATAAAATGTAGTGACTTAAATCTATTGATATACATTCTTGACATTAAACTACCTTTTCATTCACTGGATGACCTAACTTGGTCATGCTTTTTCTTACTCTAGTGAACTTGGGTAGCTAATATAATAGTTTAAAATTTTTGCTTTTATATTTACAAGTAAATTTGACCTGTAAAATTCTTTTTCCTTACAGTCCTAATCTCTTTTCAGTATTAGGATTATATAGACTTCATAAGATGAATAAAAGAACATTCTTCCTTTGCTACTCTCTAGAAGTTTTTCTTTATGAATATTGATGTTATCTGTTTAATAGAAGTTTGATAGAATTCACCTCGCAAATGATCTGGGTGGGTCTGGTATTTTCTTGGTGAAAGATTGTAAACTATTGACTTAATTCCTTTACTGGTTAAAGAACTCCAGCTATAAATTTCCTCTTGTGTCAGTTTTGGTAAACTTTAGGAGCTAGGAAATTGTCCACTTTACAGAAATATTCAAATTTACTGGCATTTCATATATTCTCTGTTTGTACTCTCTGCTATAACATTGTCCTGATTCTTTCTGTATATTATTTACTTATGTGGTTTTTTTTCTTAATCAAAGTGTGTTTTTTAAATCTTTTCAAAGTGACTTACTAAATCACCTCAATTTTATACTTTTTTCTGTTTTATTAAGTTCTGCTCATATCTTTATTATCTATTTTTTCTATGTTCTCAGGGTTTATTGTTTTGTTCTTCTGAGGTCAATTAAAACACTTGGTTATTAATTTTAATAAATCTTTTTAGTTATAAATATTTGAACCTTTTTGAAGATTCCACCTTAGTTGTAAGTATCTAAGGGTCAGCTCCTCCACATTGTTGCTGGCCTAAGGCTTAGTTCACCCTATAGCAATGTATATATTGACATTTTTTCCCTTAGACTTTCTGTGTTTTGCTACTTCTCACTTTTCTTTGGAGAGAAGCCCTTTGAAATATCCTTTACTTATTTAACAGCCAATAAGTCTTTAAAATAATGTGTATTTTTTTAAGATAAATCTACTTATATAATTAGGCAGAAAATCTGATCTGCCATATTTTTAAAAACAGCATAATTTCACTCTTCTCCATGATTAATCTGCTGTTTTACACAATCTTCGAGTTTTTAGCTTTATCAATGACATGTACTTTAAAAACTTTTTAAAGATCTTACCCAGTCTTTTAAAACATCCTTGTTCCTTGTTTCAGTTCTAGTTTTATGTATATTTTCCGCCTTGCACCTGATAATTCCAACATCTGATGGATGGCCTTTGGGAATCTAATTCTGGTATTGATTGTTTTTGCTGATTCTCTCCAATTGTAGCTGATTTCTTCATTATTGTGTAAATTTAGATCATGAGCTCACGTTTAGCTAAACTTTATCTGTGGGAACGCTATAGGCCTGGATTGAAGGTCTACCTCTCTAGAAAGGGTTTAGCTTTGTGTTTGGAATACCACCTACTTGGGAGCATTTTAAGTTAATTTCTTACCTTCTGTTTGCAAGACCACAAATAAATTTGCAACCCAAACACTGTGAACACAGATCTGGGGTTCAAAATTCTCAAGATTTCCTACTTGTTTCCTACCGAGAGCAGAGGCCAAGAGAATTTGATCTTAGTCTCCCTTTGCCAGCAGATATTTTTTCTCCTGGCACACCCTTTCATCAAAGGTGAAGCTAGGGATAGGTTTAGTTCTAACTTCCCATCTAGTAGGGATGGAGTCTTATCTCCTGCCTCCCATGTGGTCATGGCCATTTAAAAACAAGTCTCTATGTCAGGTGTGTCATTAAACTACGGCCTGTATTCCAAATCCAGACAGCTGCCTATATTTTATGGCCTATGAGCTACGAATAATTTTCACATTTTAACTGGTAGCATTTTAAATGGTTACCTAAGTACCTAAATAATATCCTCAGTTTTGCCTCTTTGGTCTACAAAGCCTAAAATATTTGCTATCTGGCTCCATAAAAACAGGATTTCCAGCTTCTGTTCTAAGCTATCAAGATCTTCAGTCCACTCTTAATGTAGCTATAACTCTCACACATGGACCACCCTTCTTTCATGGGTCCTGGAAATTTCTATTGCACACTTCAAAAATCAACCACACATTTAAAAATAAGTTGTTTACATTAACCTAGCATACCTAACTGTTTTCTTTGAGGAGAGTTTTTCAAGTAATCTTGCCTACCGTATTCTTCATAGCTTCATTAATAATGGCAAAAAACTAAAACAGTTTAACATTCAACAAATGGGAATTGTTCATAACAATTATAGAAGCAAATACAGTAGAAAACTATAAACTGTTATTGAAACAGTGAGACGTAAGTATTTTTATTCTTAGAGAACTATGTTTATTTAGGTCCCTTTTGTTTAAATAAGTATATTTCTGTGTATGTATGTATATAGTCACGTATTTATATACACATACATTATTTGTATGATATATTTATATAAACATATGAAATACATACATATACACATACCTTTGATTTATATTTGTATACATACACAGGAATATAATTATATATATCATATATTTATATACATTGAACCGAAAAGTGGTAGTATACATACATATTATGTATAAATGTGTGTATATGTGCATGTGTAGAAAAACAGGTTGAGAGATATGTAAGCATGATTTAGACAGGGTTCAAGATTTTAAAAGTAGTTATGTGTAGGTAGTGAGATTATGGCCCATTTGATTTAAAATATTGCATATTTTTATATCAGTTGTTATGATGAACAGATTCCTATGTAAATAAAATTATAAGTAGCTATACATACTTGTATGTGTAGTGTATAATTAAAATATAGTTTTATATATGTATTATATATTATATAGTTGTCTTATAATAATACATTATATATTGTGTTATATAGAATATATTACATATAATGTATTATATCAGACAATAATTATATATTTATATATTGTGATATAATTATTTTATAATCAATATTGTATGATATATCATTAATATTATGAACATATTAAACATATAAATACATTACATTAGCCATATATATTTTGTATATAATATATGCTATGCAAATATATATTTAATATAATACATAATTATTATACATTAATATAAATATTAATATATTACGTTTATACATCAATATTTAATATTGGTATATTTATATTATATTTAATATATACATAGCTAATGCTCTTTAAAGCCATCTGCTACAAGAAGTAGAATGATACCAGAAGTACAGCCAAAGCAAATTCTAAAACTATAAGATTATTTATATTCATTTATATGTCATTTTCCTGGAATCTGCAAATAGCTATTAGAGAGCACACACAGCAAAATCACCAAAAAGTGCCCAGGAGGACATGGAATCCTTTATTTATTGGAACCTCAAAGGAAACATAGTGCTATTCGGTCCCCCGTCAGAGAGCCAAGAGCAAATCTTGAAGCACCCAGTAAAAGCCAATTCAAGTTAAAAAGCTTTTACACTTAAACTTGAAAAAGTTAAGTTCCCAAGAGACCCCCTACATTAACCACTGAAGCTCATTTGGCAGTAAAAACAATAACATTCACAGAACAACAAGAAATCTAAAACAACAGTTGTTTTACCAAAAAAAAAAAAAAAAAAAAAAACAGCTAATTAGTGTCTTTCCTGTTTGAAAGAAGGGGGTGGGAAGTGGGCAGAAGACCTGAGAGGAAAGATAAAAAGAAGAGGAAAAGGAAAATAAAAGTTTCCAGTTTGACAATCAAGCTGTCTTCTGCATCCATTTCGTCCCAAGACCACAAAGCCAATGTGGAGGCTTTTTCCTCCTTTCCTTTTCTTTTCATGAGACTGATCACAACCAGCACTGCAGAGTCCATCGAATTAAGGAATGCTGTTGCCTACATGTGTGAATGAGCTGTGAGTAAAGTACTGAAGTAGAGGACACCTAAAGTGAAACGCCTTCATGAATGTCCACGTGGCTGAGCAGCAAGTTAACCTTTCATAGGTGTGCTAAAGAAGAAGAGTTGGGTTTTATTTTATTTACTTTTCCCTGGACTGTGTTGAATGACTATCATCGACAAGTTCAGGCTACTTTTTGCTGACGATTAATGCACTGGGAGAGCTGAGAGAAAACTGAACAGTAGAGCTGTCTTTTTCTTGACCAGTTCACCTTACTTTCCCAAACTCAAAGTCTTTCCCTAATTCTTTCTCCTTTTTATTGTAGCAAAATGAACATAACACAAAATTCACCATTTTGATCATTTTACAACTCACTGTACCATTCAGTGGAATTTAGTGCTGTCACAATGTTGCGTAACTATCACCACTGCCTAGTTGCAAAATATTTTCATCACCCCAAAAGGAAACCTACACCCATTTTAAGCAGTCATTCCCTAGTTCCCTCTCTTCCAAACCCCTGGCAACCACTAATGTATAATATTTTCTGTTTCTATGGATTTGCCACTGCTGGACATTTCCTATAAATGGAACCATACAATATGTGGCCTTTCGTGTCTGGCTTCTTTCACTTAGTTGCATCCATGATGTAACATGTATCAGTAATCCATTCACTTTTATGGCTGAACTCCCTGATCCTGTTTTCTTCATACTGTTTGAATACAAAATTAAAAATATGTTGAGAGTGAAGCTCTGTTTTAATTGCACATCTATTAGGCCAATTCATTTGAAGAAGGTGAAAATGGAGATATTGTTGTGAAACGGTCATCGTTGAGAAACCTCAGCCAATTTGATAATGAAAAGTTTGGGAAAGGTTGCAAAAAATTATTTGCTTTATATTAAAAGCCTTTTAAACAAGGATTCAGGAGATTGTCCTTTTCTTGCAGGTAACTTAAATGAGTCAGAAGAAAATAACTGCCCTTTAAAACAGATTTTGAAAGGATTCTATTTATTCTTAATAGACAAATGGGAGTACAGGTTGTTCATATCCAATATGGACTCCCTGTCCAAATACTCTTTATCATTCTAGCCACCACTATCGAATTATATTTCTCAAGAGTAAGGCAGCTTAATTTCTGCGTATTACTTTTTAAAATTCATCTATCAAATCCATTAATAGAGTGTAAACAAGAGATGTTCATGTTTAAGTGCAGTTCAAATATCAGGTATAAAGAACCCCCAGTAAGAAAAAGAATCCTGTATCTCTTGCCAGAATGTTGTCAGCTCTGGGGTGCTTTGCTAGCTGAAAGACACTTTTATTGTTAAGAGGACAGAGGTTGTTTAAGAGGGATGAGAGCCAAAAAATTTTAAGTACTTGTATGTGTTAAGAACAGTGCTAGGCTATCTCATACTCTATATCAGTCAAGGCTCACCATTTTACATATGTGAAAAGCGAAGTTAAAAGTTTTAGTAACTTACTGAAAGGCAAGCGGCCAGTAAATCTGAGCAAGAATTCAATCCCAAATCTGTCACACTGAAGTTTGAGCTAATTCTCGAGATTAATAAAAATAGCACTAAATTAAAAGTTCAGAGACATTTTTTATTTCATACTCTTTCACTAATGCTCTTTGGAGATGAATCATTTCATTTATATGGGCCTTAGTTTTCATAACTATAATAGCTGGAAGCTTGACTAGATGATCTCTATGTAGTCTTCCAATTCTAAAATGTTCCATTAATTTGGATTCCTACAATAATTGCCCTTGCAATATATGCATGCTGCCACCAAGCGGCAGTAGAGAGTACTAGTTCCTTTTTTATCCCTAGTGGGGAGTGCATTTTGACATCAGACTTATCCGTCAATAGTACAACCTGTTAATATAACTATAAAATAACAAAGTAATCTTGTATTATTTCCTGTAAAGCAGAAGCTTTATATTGTGTCTATGAATCGTATCAGAATCACCTTTAGGTTTTTAAACATAGTGGAAATCCAGACCCCATTGAATGAGAATCTTCAGAGATGGGACTTGGGCATCTGGATTTTATTTATTTTTTTGCTTCTGCAGGTGGTTCTGATATTCAGTCAGTTTTAGGATAAACAAACAGAAAGTGTAAAACCCCCTTCCACTAACTGTTGACATTTTATAACTAACCTTTAGTCTGATCTACACATACACATACACATTCACATTCACATACACATACAGATTATGGGCATGCCTTGTTTTATTGTGCTTCACTTTATTGCACGTCACAGACATTGTGTTTTTTACAAATTAAAGATTTGTGGCCACCCTCTGTCAAGCAAGTCTATCAGCACTTTTTTTCTAACAGCATTTGCTCACTTTGTGTCCCTATGTCACAATTTGGTAATTCTCTCAAGAGTTCAAACTTTTTCATTATTATTGTATTTGCTATGGTGATCTGTGATCAGTGATCTTTGATGTTACTGTTGCAAAAAAGATTATGGCTTGCTGAAGACTCGGATGATGGTTAGCATTTTTTAGCAATAAAGTATTTTTAAATTAAAGTATGCACATTGTTATTTTAGACATAATGCTAATGCACACTTAATAGACTACAGTATAGTGAAAACATAACTCATATGTACTGGGAAAGCAAAAAAATTGTGACTTGCTTTATTGTGATATTCTTTTTATTGTGTTAGTCTGGAACCAAAACCACAATATCTCTTAGGTATGCCTTCATATGGCTTTGTAAATATTGCTCTTACTTAAGCACATCAAATATAACTCATTCTAAACAACATTTAACACTTTTTTCCATCCAATTTTAGCTTCCTTCTTTTAAGGTCATCCTCTGAGTACCCTAAAGGTACAGATATTTCCATGAAATATCTGTGTCTAATTTGCCATCATTGAAACCCAACTTTTTTTCTTTTGTCCCATGATAGAGAAGTGAAAAAATTCATATACCCACACATACACCTTGAATTTTCCACACAATAGCTTTTTGGTTTAATAACTTACTAAAGGGAGCATTGCAAAAATACCCGCTCTAACTTAAAGCAATAGTGTTTCCATTGTCGTTTCATTTCAGTTCTAAGTATTTATACATTTTTCTTGATCTTCTCTTTAATTCAAGGGTCATTGTATGACGGGGGTGGGGAGGGCCGCATTGCACACCATGCGGGATCCTAGTTCCCAGACCAGGGCTCAAACCTGTGCCCCCTGCAATGGAAGCACAGAGTCCTAACCACTGGAACACCAGGGAATTCCCCTATGATTTTTAAATTTGTTTTAAGTAATCATATATATGAAATTTTGCTATATATTATGCATATGACATTATCGTAAGAGACTATATTTTATGACATGTTATTGTTTCTTTAAAACAATGTTTATTCTTTCTTTCTAATAACTTTTTGTGAAATTCTCATATAATTTGAAAAAAGTGTGGGTTTTGTGTTGTTGTTTAATGTGAAGTTCTTTCTGAATCACTTAGTTTGAACTTATTCATAGCATTATTCAAACTTTAATTTTTTCTTATTTTTTTTCTGCTTGATCTATCTAGTTTTAAGAAACTCGCAGTAAAATACTGATTTTTAAAAATTTTTTTAGTTTTCAGTTCTACCTTATGCTTCTAGCACTTGTTTTTTCACATATTTTACAGTCTATTTTAGGTACCTATATGTTCATGATTGTTATACATTCTTGATCTATTTTTTTTACCAGTATATATAATCTCTTTATGTTTTATGATGTATTTTATCATGAATTCTATTTTATCTAGTTTTAAATCACTACACTGATTTCTTATAGTTCATATTGACTGGTAACGATACCAAAACTTAATTTTTTTATTATCAAATTTTTGTCCTATTATTTTAAGAATTAATCAAGTAGACATGTTGTTCAATTTTGTATTTTTAATCCAGTCTTATGGTATTTGAATTCAACATATTTATATTTACTGCAATTAATCTTATATTAGGATTTATTTTGGCTATTTAACTTTATATTTTCTATTGCTTACACTTCCATTTCTTACTGCTTTTTCGTCTCCTCCTGTATGGCCTTTCATTGGATAGATTGTTTTATTTGAGAGTTAAACATCCTAGTTTTTTTCTTCTAGTGGTTAAATGTAATTTATAAAGACCCACACTTAGAGTCATTTCTTCCTATGAATATTTTAAACATCAATATATAATGTTTTTCAGAAAAGAAAAATGGAGCTAACATGATTTTTCCTTCCTCTGGGCTCCCCTTACCTATTCATGTGCCCACCCTTCTCATTAAGAATTTTAGCTCTGAATTGGTATGAATATGCTCATTAATCTGATCTTTGAGGTTTTTTAAAAAAATAAATGAGAATTACCATACCTCCTGTATATTTTATAGCATATTATTGAATTAATGAATTTAGTTAGTTATGACATACTTTCATAACAAGTGTTTTCAAAGGAGGTTTTTATATGGTAACCCTTCTGATGCTTTGCATATCTGAGAATGTCTTCATTGTGGTTTCCTCTTAAATGATAATTTAGCAGTATATAAAATTCTAGGTTCACACTTATTTTCCTTCAAAAGTTTGAAATTATTACTCCATTATCTTCTGGCCTGCATTTGTGATCAAGAAACCTGATGTCCATATGACACCTGTTGATTTATAGTTCATCTACTTATTTTTTCTCTCTGGACTTTTTGAATTTTTCACTGTGATGTCCTTAATTTTCCTTATAAATTTAAACATGTGGGTTTTTTTCCTCTTTCCTATCCTGTTTGGAACACTTTATGGTTTTAATCCAGGAGCTTTTCACGGTATCCATAAGTGTTGTTCCTGCTTCAGATTATGAATAGTTTCCCATATCACTTTGTAAGTATTCAGCATGCTGATTTTCAAATCTGGCATTGTTTATTATTAATTAAATATAAATTTATTATTTCAGTATACTTTTTTATAGTATCTGTGCTCCTCAGATGACTTGAAGCTTATATTGGCCTGTGGTCATAAGCAGGACCACCATACACGACTATGCCAATTGAACATTGCAAAAACATGCCTGGTCGAGGGGACTAGAGGACCTGACGTGCACCTGTGCTTCATCACCAAGTTGATGCTCTGGAACAGGACTGATCCTCCCAGAAATCAAAGTGAACTTTTCTTCACCCAAAGGTGTCATCTGCTTGTCGAGCCAGGCCATATGGTGCTGCCTTTTCCTAATTCTTGGGTCCAGAGTGAGTGCTTATTTCTAATTTTTCTGCCTAGACATGTTGTGCCTTTAAAATTGTTTTTAACAATTTTCCCACCTTGTAGAAAGTATGCTTTTCTAATTTGTTCATCCAGAAAGGATACTGTTTTCTAATTTATACAAATAAAACTTATGTGTAGGGTTACCATGTATCCTGGTTGGCCTGGGACATTCCCAGTTTATACCCATAGAGCCAAGGTAGTTACTAATTGCTCCCCTTTCACCATCAAAAATGTCCTGATTTGGATGATAAATTAAGTGGTCATCCTACTTGTAGGTTCCCTGTAAGTAGCCTTGGATATGACTACGACTTGGGGAGATTCTTAATGTGTACTCGGGGAGGGCGCCAAAGCCCAGGCTCTATTTTGTGATGCGACTTTCTCAGTGACTTAAAGAAGAGGGATCTGCCCCGAGTGGATGGGCCCTAAAGCAAAGACCTTGGTTTGAATTTACCTATTTGCTGCCAAACCTCAAATAAGTTTGTGACTCTACCTTTCAGCAAAACTCCTTGTCTGACTTTCCTGAACATAGCTTTCCTTCAAGGGCTTTTCCAATCATACAACATTCAGAATCTAGGAGAAAAGTAGAAGGTAGCTATGACGACTCAGACAGCTTACTGACACTTCAGCCAGACCTTAATACTGCCCGGGAGTTACCTACCAACCAAGCTATGCTGGGCGGCTGCTGCCTTTTATTCTTTTTTAAAGCAGCCCTACTCCAGAGTTCTGCCCTGACCAATCTTTTGATGGGGTCTTCCAGTCCTACACCTACTTAGGTCCCTTTTTCCATCCTGTGCCAGGTCACGACAACCTCCATTTCCCCAGGAGTTTCTCTAGGGGCTTACATTCATTTTTCAGATCTCTATATGTTTCTTTACTGTTTCTGTCATTGCCAGCACTGGGTTTGTTGGAGACAACCAGCAGCCTGTGTCAGTGCTGCAAAACCAAAACTCCTCTCTTTTATTTTCATAGTCCTGTTGATTTCAAACAGCAAGCCCACAGATAATCACTGCAGGGCCAGGAGCAAGAGAAAATATGGGCATCCACGTGTTATATATCCAAATATTTAGAATTAAATATCTACCCAAATCTGTTAAGTATGTTTTATATACCTTGACAGATACACCTTAGTGAGAACTTGGAAGGGCTGGTTACACTTTAGATACAGGGGGAGTTAGTCCCCATCAAGGACCTCCCACCCATGGCCCACCCAAGATAGGCTACATAATTTGTATGCTACAGTGCGAAATAGCAATGTTTAGGCCCCTTATTAACAAAGTATGAAAAAAATGTCATTAAAGATATTAAACTATGAAGTTTTTCCCTTTCTTCTGCAGTCTCTCTTCTCTCTTTCTCAACTTGTCATGGGTGTTTTGTACTTACTATCTAAAGAAAAATTGAAATTTTAAGTAATTATCAAGAATTTTATATCCTTTTAGTATGTAAGGCCAATTTTAAATGCAAACATCTTTATACTGTAAAATCTTTCTGTTGCACCATTTTATATTGTGCAATGTCAGTTTTAAATATGAACATGAGAGCATTTAACTTGTATGCAGAATTACCTAAACTATATGATTCATATTTTATAGCTCATTATATATATAATGTATATACATATGTATGTATGTATATATGTTACCACAACAATGGAAACATGCACGAAATTAATTCAACATTTTTTAGTTCACTTTTTCATATATGCACATCCACCAAAAATCTCTACCTTCACCTTACTGATGAGTAAGAAAGGGCTAACTGGGAAAGGAACTATTGATCACCCTTTCTCTTTCCTTCTATGTCATCACTTTCAGTATAAGTGGTTGGCTATTAAAGAGAAGTAACACAAATAAGAAAGAACATGACAGGGTTCCTTGCTCATTCACATTTCTTAGAACACCAATGCTTACTTTCTGCATTCAAAGCAAGTTCTGGTTCAAATGGAAAGCATGGCCTCTCAGGACTGTCAGTGCCTGCCCTTAGTAATAGACCTAACTTGCTTACCTATACTTGCTTTGAGTCTCACTGAGCTCCCGTGCATTGTGAATTCACTGAAATTCTGTGCTCATGGGGCACTAGGAATGCTGCCATGCAAATACGGTGGCAAGGAACAGGGGTGAGCATGCATATTGCGTGTATCTCCTCTGTTTACATGCATGCTCCATTGTCCTATTAGACTCCACTTTTGGAAAACAAATCCAAAGATGAAATTATTAAGAATATCAAGACATCAATAGCAGAGCATTAAACCAAGTGCAGGGTCCTTTTCTGTGCAGGTCCCTGTGACTGCACAGATTATATGCCTGGGCCCATCTCACTTCTCTTCCCAGCCTTGGTTCTATCCTGTATACCTTCACACATCAGCCCGTTCAAACCATGCTCCATCCCCTGCAAACAGCTATGTGTTGGCCTTCCACCCTTGTGAGGACAAATCCAGAGAAGAGGCCTGTGCTGGCACCGAAAGCAGGTTTGAGGATCTGGGGCAGGAAATTTCAGAGTCCCAACCTACCTGGATCATGGTCTAAGGACAAGGGGTCTGGCCCATGTGAGTGTATCCCCTACCTCTCATGATCTCTTTATTCCAAGAGGCAGACCAGAGAGTGACCCTCTAAAAGCACAGGGTCCGTGGTAGGGACTACACTTGCCTAGGTCTTAGGTACTCCAGCCCATCAGCCAATACCATCTTTGTTCTTCTCCTTCTCATCATAACTCATCTTATTTTAAATTTGTCATTTCTCATAAGTTTCATCTCATCCTGAGTTTTAGCTTTATTAGTATCATTTCCCTTTGGTCACATGGCTCTCCTTTTATCTTTCATACATGTCCTTTCTTAAATCAATCTCATTGAAGAGGTACCTGAGCAGCCACAAAAGTCTCTGTAGACACCTCCTCGGTTTCTCCCATACTTATAATATTAATGACACTATTGTCAGAATCTCATTTTCTGGCATTACTGTGAATTGGCACAACTCAGTGAAAGGTCCAGCATCAGAAAACTGTAGAACTTTATAGTCTTATGGGATCTGTGGCTCAAGAAGTTATTAAGAGGCTTCTCCTAAGTAGAACGGGTAATTGGTAGCATAACAACTGATGGGTCCTGGACCTTTCGACTCCCAGTCTAATGCTCTGTATTATGCTGTTTCAAGACACAATTAACTGGTAATAGCTCCTTGACCTTTGACCTATGGTTTGTAAGACCAGCCTATACCACTGATGAAATGCAGCTCTGAATGTGAGGATCTAAGAGAAAAATCAGACCCAGTATTAGTATTTTGATAAGTATATGGACATATGTAGTATGCATGCCTATGGCAGTCATTGTTAATGAAACAAAGTCCTCTTTCACTTGGAGTGTCTTACTTCTTCTTCCCATTAGTAAACAATGAAAATTGGAACAAAAGACAAAACCTGTAATCATCCAGCTATATAAAACTAAAAATATTATATAGCTCAGAAATACATATCTAACATTAAAACTGAAAACAATGACAACATATTAAGCTTAAGTCTAACATTTTGTAAATAGCCATTTCAAAACAGGCTTTGGTCAATCAAAGTTCTCTTTTTGGTCAACAATTGCTACAGTAATGCTGTGTAATAAGCAATCAAAAAAAAAAAAATCTCGGTGGCTCACACACTAGTCATTGATTCTCAAGGATTGACAGGACAGGAAGTGCTGTGGTACTCAGTGCTGCAAGTCTGCAGGTCCAGGTTTGCAACATGTGTGTTTTGTGTATCTTGAGCCCACAAGCAAAGCAGGATTGGTTCTTCTTACAGTGATGTCAAAAGTCAAGACTGCAGGTAGATAAACAGGATCTCTTAAGACCTAAGCTCAGTATTGGCACATCGTCACTTCTGCTCACATGCCTTGAGCCAAAGAAAGTCCCATGACCAAGCTCAAATTCAAGGACTGGGGAAGGACAACCCACCCACAATGAGATCACAGTAAGAGTGTGGATGCAGAGAGGATGGAAGAATTGGAGACGCTCATTCAGACTACCACACACCAGATGCCAACAGGAAGAAATGGGGTGAAATAATTTTGGAGTCATGCCTGAAGGTATTAATCCTAATAAAAGATACTTATTTTGTTCATATTATCCTTTTAAAAATTTCTACTAGTTGTCAGTAAATTGCTGTGTGTGTGTGAATATTTTTCCTCATGGGGAATCTAATGGTTTTGTCATTTTATAGGAGATCAGAATCTTCAACTGCAGTTGACTCACTGTTGGCCTTCCTGCAAAATGACCGCCACCCAGAGGATCCTGAAAAGATGTCTCTTCACCATTTAATATTATGTCCATGGTTTTTTCGTAAGGCTTTGTCATCACCCATTTTGGAAACTAATGTTAAAAGCATGGCTGCACTGGAGATGTAAAATTTCAGGTCTTTCCTTTGAAAACAGCTTTAACTCTTAAGTTAAAAGTTAAAAACCAATCAAACAGTGCACCACAACAAAGAGTAGCCCCTGCTCGCCACAACTAGAGAAAGCCTGCATGCAGCAACGAAGACCCAACACAGCCAAAAATAATGAATAAATAAAAATAAATAAATTTATAAAAAAAACCCAAACAAACAAGCAAAACCACTAACAGCATTGTAAAAGGGAGATGGGAAAAAGACATGAGTGTAACTCCAAGGAAATAATAATTGTATTAATATTTATTTTCTTTAAAAAAGGCCATTTCTTCCCTCTTTTACCATTCTTTAATTTGCAATAATAAACATTATACAGAATTGGGAGATTGGGATTGACATATATACACTAATATGTATAAAATAGATAACTAATAAGAATCTGCTGTATAAAGAAATAAATAAAATTCAAAAAAACCCCAAAACATTATGCAGCCGTTCTCTAACCAAGTATTTAAAAGTATGCTACAACAGGAAGGTATAGGGTATGGTTTTGAGGAAGAAGATTGGGGAGGGGTAGGCACTAAAGAGAAGCAGCTACTCTGGAAATATTCTTAAACAAAACTAAAACTGCAACATGAACTTGAGCTTTCGTTGTTTCATTTTAAAAGTAAGCATCGTATTGCTTCATATTTTCATTTTTATGTTTAAAATACTATTTATATGGACATTTTAACAATATTAAGTCTTCCAGTCTATGAACATGGGATCATACTACCCAAAGTGATCTATAGAGTTAATGCTATCCCCATCAAAATCCCAATGGCATTCTTTACAGAAATAGAAAACAAATCAAAAGACCCCAAATGGCCAGAGTAATCTTGAGAAAGAAGAACAAAGTTAGAGGCATTATACTTCCTGTTCTCAAAATATATTATAAAGTTATAGTAATTAAAACAGTATGCTACTGGCATACAGACATATAGACCAATGGAACAGAATAGACAGCCCAGAAATAAACCCACACATATACAGTCAAACTGATCTTCAACAAGAATGTAAAGAATATGCAATGGGAAAGGGTAGGCTCTTCAACAAGTGGTGTTGAAAACTGGATATCCACGTGCAAAAGAATGAAATTGGACCTTTACCTTACACCATACACAAAAATCAACTCAAAATTGATGAAAGACTTAGAAGTAATACCCAAAACTGTAAAACTCCTAGGAGAAAACACAGGAGAAAAGCTTCTTGATATTTATCTTGGTAATGGTTTCCTGACTATGACATCAAAAGCACAGGCAACAAAAGCAAAAATAGGAAAGTGCGATTACATCAAGCAAAAAATCTTCCATATAACAAAAGAATAGAAAGGCAACCCATGGAATGGAACAAAATGAAACCATGTGTAATCATTAGTTAAATCCATTACACCTGTAACCTGCCTTCACTCATCAAGGTCATTTTAATTGTGGCTATGAAAAACTTGCATGTCCTTCAAGCGGCTTGTAGCCTAAACAGTAAGGTGTTTGCCCGAGGTGTTTTCCAGGAACTTGGGAGTCAGCCATGTCTAGTTCGAGCTGAGCCAGTTGAGACTGGATAGGACCACCAACCCTCCAACTGGGCATGTGTGAGAGTCTGCTTTGTGACCTTTTGATGTCAGAGGGCTGAAAAGTCCACCCTCAGATCATGCAAAGCACCTCCATTTTTAAACCTGTGTCCCATGAAGAGGTCCATAGCTTAGTTACACTTGCTCAGAATGACAATTACCTCACCTTTCCCAGTTACCTCTCCCCAAGCTCCCCACACTCCCCATGCCTCAGATCACCCTGCTTCTTTATCCCATAAATACCCAAGCCCCTTGCCTTCAGGAAGGCAGATCTAAGACTTGTTCTCCCACCTCCTCACTTGGCTGCCTTGTGAATAATCCCCTTCTTTGCTGCAAACCCAGTGTCTCAGGGTTTTGACTAGCTGCGCGTTGGGCAAAATGAACCTGATTTGGTAATAAAAATATTTGCAAACCATATATCTGATAAGGGATTAATATCCAAAACATATAAGGAATTCCTACAAATTAATAACAAAATGAAACAAATGACCTGATTAAAAATGGACAAAAGACTTGAATAGACGTTTCTTCAAAGAAGGCATATAAATGGCCAATAGGTATATGAAAAGGTGCCCAACATCACTAATCATCAAAGAAATGCAAATCAAAGCCACAATAAGATATCACCTTATGCCTGTTAAGATGGCCATTAAGAAAAAAAAAAAAGGTAGCAAGTGTTGGTGTGAGAAGGTGGTAAAATTGGAACCATTAATCACTGTTTGTGGGGATGCAAAACGGCAGAGCAGCTATGGAAAACAGTAGGGAGGTTTCTCAAGAGTTAAAAATAGAACGACCGTATGATCCAATAATCCCACTTTCAGGTAAATAGCCAAAAGCATTGAAATCGGGATCTCAGAGACACAGTG
Organism: Tursiops truncatus; assembly: GCF_011762595.2. NCBI lineage: Eukaryota > Metazoa > Chordata > Mammalia > Artiodactyla > Delphinidae > Tursiops > Tursiops truncatus. Next base: position 75,492,111 of record NC_047039.1, on the reverse strand, counting down.
GACCCCCTTATCCATGGTTTTGATTCTGTGGTTTGTTACACGTGGTCAACCTCAGTTTGAAAGTATTACATGGAAAATTCCAGAAATAAACAATTTATAAGTTTTAACTCTCGGGTCATTCTAAACAGTGTGATGAAACCTTTCACCGACCTGCTCTGTCCAGCCCAGGACGTGAGTCATCCCTTTGTCCAGTGGGTTCCACCCTTCGTCACTCAGTAGCCGTCTCAGTTATCAGGTTGACTGCCTTGGTATTGCAGTGCTTGTGTTCAAGTAACTCTTATTTTACTTAATAATGGCCCCAAAGCACACGACTAGTGATGCTGGCAATTCAAATACGCCAAAGAAAAGCTGTAAAGTGCTTCCTTTAAGTGAAAAGGCAAAAGTTCTTGCTTTAATAAGGAAAGAAAAAAAAAAACCCTGTATGCTGAGGTTGCTAAGATCTATGGTAAGAACAAATCTTCTATCTGTGAAATTGTGAAGAAGGGAAAATAAATTTGTTAGCTTTGCTGTTGAACCTCAAACTGCAAAAGTTAGGCCACAGTGCATGATAAGTGCTTAATTAAGATGGAAAAGGCATTGCATTTGTACAATAAGATATTCTGAGAGAGATCACATTCGCATAGCTTTTATCAGAGTATAGTGTCATAATTGTTCTATTTTACTGTTGTTGTTAATATCTTACTGTGCCTAAATTATAAATTAAAACTTATCATAGGCATGTATGCATAGAAAAAAATATATGGTATATACAAGATTTGATGTTATCCAAGGTTTCAGGCATCCACTGGGAGTCTTGGAATGCATCTCCCACAGATAAGGGGGGACTACTGTATCTGCAATCCTATCCACGTGTATCACAGCATTATTCACGACAGCTAAGACAGGGAAACAAACTAAATGTCTACTGACAGACGATAGGATAAGAAAATGTACTATATACATACAATGGAAGGTTATTTGGTCTTAAGAAGGTAATCCTTCCATATGTCACATGGGTGAACCTGGAAGATATTATGCTAATTGAAATATGCCAGTCACAGAAGAATATATACTGCATGATACCACTTATATGGTGGTTGCCAGGGGCAGGGGGAGGGGGAAATGGGGAGTTTTTCAACAGTCATAAAGTTTTATTTATGGGACATGAATAAGTTCTAGAGATCTGCTGTATAACATAGGGCCTATAGCTAACAATTCAGTATTGTACACTTAACATTTTGTTAAACGGATGGATCTCACATTAAATGTTCTTACTACACAAACAAAAGCAAACAAACAACCCCAAAGGGGCAGAAGGAAACTTTTGGAGGTGATGGATATGTTTATTACCTTGATGATGGTTTCATGGGTATCTGCACGTCTCCAGACTCATCAATTGTATTCATTTAATATGTCCAGTTTTTAACTATCAATTATGCCTCAATAAAACTGCCTGAAAAATACTATGGGTATTGTTTTAATTCGACAGATGTAAGATGCTGGATAAGCCTAAAGTTTGGTTATTTATTTTTTTGGTACTTACTTTAAACTATTGCTTACATTAAATTGAATGAAATCAATAAAAGGAAAAAGTCCCAAGCCTTTTATACAATAGGGTTTCCAGTACAGGCTCAGGCCAATTATTCCTCTGACATCTGCAACTGGCATTTTAAATGATCAGAGAAAAATAGCTGCTAGTGATGGTTTTTCGAAGCCAGCTTGGCTACACACCATGTCATGATCTCTCTAGAAAAGTGTATCAGGAGGAATTAGATTAATTTTTAAAGGCTCTTTACCCTTGGGTTTACTGTAAAAATCCATCACTTTAACACCTCATGTTTATTAAGTAACTCCATGTTTTATATATGATGTTTATAAAATTTGGTTGTGTGAGGGGTTTATATTCGACTCTCTCCATGGCTGCATGAGACAATCAGGGTTGGAAGATGTTAACAAATCAGTAAATAGAGCCCCAATCTTAATAGTAAGACAGATTTGATTCTATGTTATGTATAATTTTGTCCAAATAGAAAAAAAGGCATTTAATTCTACAAGCTGTAATCAGAGAATTTTTACATAAACATGAGATAAATCTTCAGAGAGTAACATTACAGCTTAATATCACATCTTACAAAAAAAAAGTCTTTCTTGATTCTTCAAGTTTAACTTAAAAGCCCCACTCTTCATGAACCCATGAATATTAAAATGCATATCACTGCTGCCCTTGGTGTCTATCTTATATCATAGCAATGTCCATTTCTATCCCTCATAACCCTCAAGCAACCCTACAAGAGTTATAAAGCAGGTATTACTATACCCATTTTATGGAAAAGGAAACTGAGTCTCAGAACATATCAATACTTGGTGAGGGAACAAAGAGTGAACTGTAGAGGTGGGGTTTGACTTGAAGCCTTGTGATCTAAGTCCAGGGCTTACACCCCTGATAGTATCCTCACCAACTGAGCTGTGCTCCACAGCTCCAAGTACAGTCACTTCCACTGAGTAGGCACCAGAAGATGTTATTGAATGGCGCAGGAGCACAGATGGCCAGCACAGCAGAACAGTGGCTACTTTTTCCAATGCTGGGGGTATAACAACCGGCAAAGCAAGACCTAAGAACGATCTATCAAGATACACAAGTGCATCCTCTGAAGTACACAGCATCATCGTTTTTGCCATTCACCTTCTAAATGGTTCAAGTTCTATGGCCTCAGCAATTAGCTGCTTCCCATCATTGAGCAAAGGACCAGAAACAAGGCAGCGGGACATGGCTCCTTCCTCTCTCCTTGCTCCACAGAGAGCTCTTTGCTCAGGGTGGGGAGTGGGGGGGATCAATAATGCTGACGGTGGGGAGGGTGCAAGAGAGGCTTGTAAAAACAGATAGATATGTTCTGGCTTGAAATGGGCTTTTGGGGGATAACCGACTTTAAAAGGTCCCACAAATAAAAGCAGTCATAAATCGCACATCAACAATTAGGCATCAAAATTGTTTCCCACTTCATCTCAATTATAAGGACTAAGAGCCATGTTATCCCTTATAATTTACCTGCAAGGTCCTGTTTATTCAGAAGATGACACACTGTATCAAATCTTCCAATGTTTCCATGCTTAATATCTAATGGCCATATTTTCTGTCCATTAGGAAGTATGTTTCTCTTTAATTGTTACATAAAGTTATTTAATTATGAATTGCTCACAATTAAAAATTTGATGTTTAGGTAGTTGGCACACTAGTGATGAGATTAAAAATTTAAGAAGAAAGAAAACCTCCTTGCATTATGGACAGCAAGTCTTGCACGGCCAAATGATTTCATAAGGCAAGGTTTTCCATTTCATTGACAGGAAGTAGGCGACACCTCAGCAACCTCCAGACTTGAAATGCTCTGAGGTGTATAAGATAATATAAATTGCCTTCTTTGTTGCTATCTAATTTCAGTTTGCCCAATGACGTCATTTGTTACTTTTCAAGAAATTATTTCCCAAGAAAGAGATTTCCTAATTCTGTTTTACGTAATTGAAAAAAAAGAAAAAAGGAAGAAAGAAAACTCATGACATACAGGAGAGTGAAATGCAATTGTTCTCACTAACAAGGATTATATCCTTGCAGAAGACATCAGGAAAAAAATGCATGTGTATTCTATACATACTAATTCAGAGTGTCAGTATACAATGCACATTATAGTTGCTAAACATATATATGTACATAGTGGAAAATGTGATGATTTCTTTGTTGTTCAGAGACAAAGAGATCAAAGGAGGGCGATTATGCATGCATCCATCCATCCATCCAATAATATCTGAATGAGCACATACTAAGTGCTGAGGGAGCGCTAAGGGATATGACATGGTGAAGCTAGAACCTCAGTCATATTAACAAACCCACTTCCTCTTTCAGCTAGGTAATTTTAAACAGTGCAAAACAGCTGATAGATTGAAAAGTTATGTTGTTTATTTTCTTAATAGAAAACAAGTGTGAGATTCTGCCTTCCTCAAGGCTCCTCGAAGGCTTGGGAGTTAAAATTTGTTGTTTACCTTGTAAAATAAAAACAACAGTACCATTTGCATTCTGTTTCCACTGGGGGATGAAAACAGTGGCCTTTAGCTATAGGGTCTGGTAACAATGTTGCTTTGCCTTTCAACCATTTATAATACTGAGCATTACTACTTTGGTTTTAGTGGCCGTAAGAGCAGGAAGACAATATAAACAGTTAGTACATTAAAGCAGATTTCTAATTCTGCCTAACTAGCATGCATTTACTTCATTAACTAGCAGTTACATTTCCCATGCCTTCAATTAACGCTGGTTTCATTTTAAATGATATCAGTTAGGACAAGATGTGATAAGAAAACATCATTGCCAGGCAAGCTTTCTTCAAACACAGCTGATTTATCTCTTTGGCAATTCATTAAAATGCAAAACATATTGAAATTGATTTTCAGCACTTTCAGGCAGGAATGTTTCTAATAATGTTAATTTGCAAATTTCCTCTTTTTTCTAAAGTCTCTGTGCTGCAGACGCCATGTTCAGCCGGAGGCTATTTGTATTGTGCAGACAGAAAATGAACAGGGAACATTTATTTCTCATCTCTTTCTGAGCAACCTGAGGCGCATGAAGATATTTGTGCTATAACAGGCAGAGTCAATCCCCTTCCCTCCCTTTACTTGCTATATATCAACCAGCAAACTCCCAGCTAGTCCTGAGGCAGCAATTAACCTGCCGCAGCGCTCTCCTGTCAGGCTCAGTGATAATAAACTCTCCCCCCCACCACCGCTTCCCCCACCGAGAGAGAGAGCTATAGATTCTGGCTCTGCAACTTTCATAGAGGCTGAATTATTCAGAATCAGCATGATTAAGAAGACGACATGGTATTACTTAAAAAGACATATTTTTATTTTTTTTCCCCTGACTGAGGTTTAAACCCATTAAGGTGGAGGCAACTGATCTTTCCCCCTTTGGTGCACAGTTCCTAAAACAGGAATTCTTGAAAGACTATTTCCAGTACCTTGTCAATTTCCAAGTCTCTGAATAAAAGTGTAAATACCAGGAGGGAAGTGTCAGAGTCAAAATGTACAGCTCATATAAACCTAGGAACTGGCTAAAAATAATATTTTCACCCCAAAGAGACAAAGGGAGCAGGTTCATTTTGAGTAATTGGTCGTGTTTCAATTGTTATTCTTAAAAGCAAAGAAAAAAAGCCCCGTGTTTGCATTTCAGGGGTCAGTTTCAAGTGGACCAAATTGTGATGAATTATAAATTAGAAATCCAGATACACAATCTGTCAGATAACAAGTTGTTAGACTCTGGAAATAGCATATTCTTAACAGTAAACCTTGTCTTTATGAGGATGGCAGTATTATAAATGTCATAATGGATTGCAAATGAACCAGCCGTTTATATTCTACTCTGGTGCTTGAATGAGAGAAGAACAAGCCAGGAAATAAAAGAAGATTGAGGAAAATTTACTAGTACCAAGTCACGGATAAAAAGGCCCAAGGAACTCAATTTTTACGCATTCCCATCCAATTTACCCTTGCTGGTGACTTTTGGGGGGAAGTGTAGCTTTTGAAACCAATTGTATTATTCCACTTTAAGATGCCTTCTAGTATATTCAATAGACCCATCACAGTTATGTGTTCCTTTTTCAGTCTCAAGTTGCCCTCACCATACGAGATTGGTTATTGTCAGAGGACTTTCAGAGAAGGATTTGAATGCAATTTCAAAGGCCAGACAGAGCAGCTTTCAAAACACTGCAAGTTTAGGAAAGCAGGGTTAGTAGCCCCAAAGGGGTGAGCTTCTGGCTTTCTGTTTCTCATTTCACTTCAAGCTAAAGCCCCTTTTGATCCCAACCAGGTGACATCAAGGCAGCACGGCACTCTTAAGTGAACGAGCCCACCTACCCAAATCTCTGCAAATGGCTATTATCTGTAAGGGTGTTATTGCCAGCATCATCCACGTTAGTCCATGCAGACCGGCTATTTCCTTTGAGAACAGAAACACCTTGCTCTTCTATGTAGGATTAAATCTAGGTTCACCCAGGAGATTTCAACAAATGGCCATGCCACTCATGGCTGCTTGTTAGCAGATGGCCATTTTCTGCATGTCAGGTTATGAATTATATCGGTTTGTTATGCAAAGATCTTATTTCAAGTTTCATGTCCTCTTTTCTCAACCAGAACTAAAATCCAGCAAAGGGATGCAGAGAAGGGGTACAACTCAACTTTACAAATTAACAGTGCTGCTTTATGGGGCATTACAGCTACTCTATTTAAAAATCCAATCCAGAAGCTAACATTACCACTTGTTATGTGTGCATTTTTGGATAAGGCACCTCACCCTTGGCTTGCAGGTCTCTTATCTCTATAACATTCATGGGGTGCTGGCTTTTAATTAAACTGCCCACAACTCGATGTAACTCAAAGTATGGATTTTACTGCTACAGGAAGTAGGAGTCAAGAAAAATTCTGTAGTTTAAATTTATTTTTAAAGCCTGGATAGTTTTATTGCCAGTGACATCATGAACAGTACTGTCCTACAAAGATGACTAAATTTTGTGTTTCAAGACGTATGCTGATCATATCAAGGCACCCAAAAGTTCATGAGACTCTTGACTTTCATAAATGTAACAGTCAGAGATGTGACTTTGTCAGAAACCCTTGGAGGTCTGTGATATGTAATCATTTGTCATTTTCCTAAAGCATAATTTTCTTCACGTGCATGGTGGATCTGGAATGCAGAGGCGAGTCACGAAGTTACTGATTGCACCAAACGGACCATCTGTCTTCTTCAAATAAAATACACCTTAACTTCCCTAATGTTTTCTCAGTCCCTTTTTCTGGTTCTCTTTTTATTCCCACCCTGTAAATGTTGAAGTCCAAGGCTGTTAACTCATTCTTCACAATCTGCCTAGGTCACCTCATTCCATCTCAAGACTTCAAGTTCTATGAGTATGTTGATAATTCCCAAATCAAAATCGTCTACCTAGATCTCACTCCTGAGATTCAGAAGCACATATGCAGCTGTTTCCTAGGACACTGGGTATCCCACTGGCACTTAAATTCAACATATTTAAAATGGAATCTATATAATGCCAATTATATTTAATACTGATTTAATGTTTACACTCATAATCTTTACAAAAACCCTATCAGGTAGGAGACTATCATATTTCCAGTTTTACAGGTGAGGAAACTGGGGCTTGAAGAGGTTGATTGTCAAGGTCATGTGGTTATAAGGAACTATGACTTGGACCTAAGTCCCTCTGATCAGAGTCTGTTTTTAATCACTGCCCCACACTGCCCAGCCTGGGTTTTCTCTTTCACTTACGTGATTCATCCTAGTAGTTCTTTCCTGTTTCAGTTGTACAATCACTTCTTCAGAGATGCCCTTTTTGATCCTACAGAGCAACTTGGGTTTCCAGAACTAGGGCTCTACAAATGTAAAACACCCTTTTTTTCCTTTTAGAAAGCCTGCAATTATGTATTTAATTTTTTTTTTTTTTTTTTTTTGCGGTAAATGGGCCACTGTTGTGGCCTCTCCCATTGCGGAGCACAGGCTCCGGATGCGCAGGCTCAGCGGCCATGGCTCACGGGCCCAGCCGCTCCATGGCACGTGGGATCTTCGCGGACTGGGGCACGAACCCACGTCCCCTGCATCATCAGGCGGGCTCTCAACCACTGCGCCACCAGGGAAGCCCTATGTATTTGATTTTTAATCTTCTCAATAGCCTGAGAAATACGTAGGGCAGATACGTTTGAGATAATAGTCGAGAAAGAGAGAACAGCAAGTATGAAGGCGCTGGTGGGGAAAACAACAAAATGAAAGTACTCTCAAGTAACAGAATGAATTTCTGTTTTAATTAGAGCACAAACAAGGAAAGTGAGGAAGGGCAAAAGGCGAGACTTGAAAGGTAGACAGGTGTTAGATTATAGTGGATATTATAGGTCCTCGTAAAGACTTAAAACTGTATACTAAGGACAAAACAAGGATGTTTTTTAAAATGGGGTATGAAAACCCAGTTCATTTATTTACTTAATTCTCAGTCACTGATGGGCAAAGCTGACCTTGGAGACTGAAGGTCCAAAACTTGTCCAATGCATGGGGGATACCAATAAGGAAAAAAGAAAACTGGCGAACTGTGATCTCTTTACTTATACATTAAAAGGCCAAGTACTCCAGGGCCCCTGTATAAGTAGGATATTTAGAGAATAAGACTTGTTTTAAATAAAAATAAATAAATAAAAGATTATGTATATTTAGTTAATAGACGTTATTTTTTAGAGCAATTTTAAATTCATAGAAAAATAGTACAGGAAGTTCCCATATATTCCCTGCTTGCACCCACACACAGCCTCCCTTACCATCAATATCATCACCGGACTGGTACATAGTTACAACTGATGAATCTACACTGACACATCATTGTCACCCAAAGCCCATAGTTTACCTTATAGTATCACACAGAGTAGATTCATTACCCTAAAAATCCTCTGTTCCACCTATTCATCCTTCCCTCTCCTCTAACCCCTAGCAACTTTTTACTGTCTCCTTAGTTTTGCCTTTCACAGAAATGTCAGATAGTTGAAATCATACAATATGCAACCTTTTTAGATTGGCTTCTTTCATTTAGTAATATTCATTTAAGTTTCCTCCACATCTTTTCCTGGCTTGATAACTCATTTCTTTTTAGTGGCAAATAATATTCCATTGTCTGGATGCACCACAGTTAATTTCTTTTTTTTTTGAGTTTAATAACTTTATTATCAATATTTTCATTAATGTTTCTCTTTGTGAAGAAAAATGTGTATCTTTTTTTGAATTTTATTTTATTTTTTATACAGCAGGTTCTTATTAGTTATCCATTTTATACATATTAGTGTATATATGTCAATCTCAACCTCCCAATTCATCCCACCACCACTCGCCCCCATCCCGACTCTCCCACCCTTGGTGTCCATACATTTGTTCTCTACATCTGTGTCTCTATTTCTGCCTTGCAAACAAGTTCATCTGTACCATTTTTCTAGATTCCACATATGAGTTAATATACGATATTTGTTTTTCTCTTTCTGACTTACTTCACTCTGTATGACAGTCTCTAGGTCCATCCACGTCTCTACAAATGACCCAATTTTGTTCCTTTTTATGGCTGAGTAATATTCCACTGTATATATGTACCACACCTTCTTTATCCATTCGTCTGTTGATGGGCATTTAGGTTGCTTCCATGAACTGACTATTGTAAATGGTGCTGCAATGAACACTGAGGTGCATGTGTCTTTTTTTGGTCAAAAATATTTTTTAATTTCTTTATTTTATTTTTGGCTGCGTTGGGTCTTCATTGCTGCGCGCAGGCTTTCTCTAGTTGCGGCGAGCGGGGGCTACTCTTCGTTGCGGTGCATGGGTTTCTCACTGAAGTGGCTTCTCTTGCTGCAGAGTACAGCCTCTAGGCACATGGGCTTCAGCAGTTGTGGCACGTGGGCTCAGCAGTTGTGGCTCACTGGCTCTAGAGCACAGGCTCAGTAGTGTGGCGCACGGGCTTAGTTGCTCCGTGGCAGTTGGGATCTTCCTGGACCAGGGCTTGAACCCGTGGTCCCTTAGTTGGCAGGCAGATTCTTAACCACTGCACCACCAGGGAAGCCTGCCTGTGTCTTTTTGAATTATGGTTTTCTCTGGGTATATGCCCAGTAGTGGGACTGCTGGGTCATATGGTAATTCTATTTTTAGTTTTTTAAGGAACCTCCATACCATTCTCCATAGTGGCTGTATCAATTTACATTCCCACCAACAGTGCAGGAGGGTTCCCTTTTCTCCACACCCTCTCCAGCATTTGTTGTTTGTAGACTTTCTGATGATGCCCATTCTAGCTGATGTGAGGTGATACCTCATTGTAGTTTTGATTTGCATTTCTCTAATAATTAGTGATGTTGAGCAGCTTTTCACGTGCCTCTTGGCCATCTGTATGTCTTCTTTGGAGAAAGTCTGTTTAGATCTTCTGCCCATTTTTGGATTGGGTTGTTTGTTTTTTTAATATTGAGCTGCATGAGCTGTTTATATATTTTGGAGATTAATCCTTTGTCCGTTGATTCGTTTGCAAATATTTTCTCCCATTCTGAGGGTTGTCTTTTGGTCTTGTTTATGGTTTCCTTTGCTGTGCAAAAGCTTTTAAGTTTCATTAGGTTCCATTTGTTTATTTTTGTTTTTATTTCCATTTCTCTACCACAGTTTATTTATCCATTCACCTACTAAAGGACATTTTGATTACTTCCAAGTTTTGGCAATTCTGAACAAAGCTGTTATAAACATACATGTGCAGGTTTTTGTGTGTACGTAAGTTTTCAATTCATTTGGAAGAATACCAAGAAGCATAATTACTGGATAGTATGTAAGAGTATGTTTCGTTTTATAAGAAACTACCATCTCCCAAAGTTCTATTTTGTATTCCCACCTGCAAAGAAAAAGCATTCCTGTTGCTCCACATCCTCACCAACATTTGGTGTTGTCAGTGTTCTGAATTTTGGCCATTGTAGTGGGTGTGTAGTGGTATCTCATTATTGTTTTGATTCAGAAGTCCCTAAAGACATGTAATGTTAAGCATCTTTTCATCTGCTTCTTGGCCATCTGTATACATTCTTTGGTGAGGCATCTAAGTCTTGCTCATTTTTTAGATTGGGTTGTTGGTCTCCTTACTGTTGAGTTTTAAGAGTTCTTTGTATATTTTAGATAACAGTACTTTATTAGATATGTCATTTGCAAATATTTTCCCCATCTGTGTCTTATCTTCCTATTCTCCTTATATTTTTATTATATTTTATGTTTTATTTCTAACTTTGTAGTTATTAAAGTAAGTTCCTGAATTCCCACTATGTACTGAGTCTTCTTGGAACATTTGAGTGTGTAGAGCATTCAGAATCCAATGAATAACAATAGAAACAAGTTTTCTTTGAGAGTTGGCTGTGTGTAAGGCACAGTACCATGGCAGGTGGCGTAATGATGCCTGTGTACTGTTTCACTTCTGTCCTCAAGTCATAATGATGGTAGGGAAGACAGCCCCACAAACCTCATTTCAGGCTTTTCATTAACACATAAAAACAACAATTTTTTAAAAGCCATCCCCATTGTTTCTCTCTTCCTGGGCCTAAAGTCAGTGCTCATTTCTCTTTCCTAAAAGTTTCATCATCCTCAAGATACCCTTGCTGACTTCAGAGATTTCAGCATTCCTATGGAATTTTCAGGTAAGTAGTCTCCTATCTTTCTGAGAAGTTACCCCTTCTCCCCTGAGCTCATCCTTTTATTTATTCCAGAGAGAATTTCCAACACCAATTCTTGGAAACATGAACTCGGATCCCATAACCATGCAGGCCCAGTTCTAGAAGGGTTAAAGGAAAGATTACTACTACAGGCAGCAGTTTTCTGGGAAGATTTCAGAGAAAAGGAATTCAAGCTAAAACTTAAGAGATGAATAGGACTTGGCAAGAAGAGAAAAATAAGGTGTCAGAGAGATGAAAAGTTACCAGGAAGAGGAAAAAAGCTCAGTGACTGTATAGCAAACCCACCAAACTGGACCAAACAGGAGATGCAAATAGGGGAAGGGTGTGGACAGGTCTGCAGAGTTAACTTAGATCTATTGGGCTGGCTGAACAGTTCATTTGCGTTTTTCCGAATGAACTGTTTGGCCCACCCGATATAACAATACTTCTCCTTTGCATGTTCTAGAGTGACGTGCACTTCTGATGGACTGTCATGTCATCATAAATAGCTAACATTTACTGAGTACCAGTCAGGTGTCAGGGACTTTTCTATAGAGTTATATATAGAGTTGCAAAGGCCGGTCTCTGACAGGGAGTCTGATTCTAGACTCTCTCTACCTCATAACCACCGTGCTCTGTATCAATTCCCTCAACAGAGCTTTACAACAACCCCTTCTCTCTTTTTAACAGTAGTAGTGACTGTTACGGGTATGTTGAATTCCACTCTTTTTCCCTTTTCTGAGATCTTATTACAAAGTCAGTTATCGAAAGCGGCACATTTGAGAGGGTTGTAACGATTAAACTACACATGTATAGCAGCGTTTTGCTGCTAATGTAACAAATTACCAAAAATTTAGTTGCATAGAAACAACTCAAATTTATGATCTTACTGTATTATAGGTCTGAAGTCCAACACAGGTTTCACTGGGCTAAAACTGAATTGTCAGCAGGGCTGTGTTCCTTTCTGGAGGCTCCAGGGGAAAACTGACTTCCTTGCCTTATTCCAGCTACTAAAGGGTGCCCTCACTCCCTGGCTTGTGGCCCCGTGCTCCACCTTTAAAGCCAGTAATGGCAGGTTGGGTCCTTCTCACATGCATCGTGTTGAACTTGCATCTTTTATCACACATTTCTTTGTCTCTCTTCTCTTCTACCTCAGTCTTCCACTTTTAAGGATCAATCTGATAACACTGGACCCACCCAGATAATCCAGGATAATCTCCCTATTTTACACTAGCAACTTTAATTGCCCTTCGTCAAGTAACCTAACATAGTCACAGGTTCTGGGGATTAGGATGCGGACATCTTTTTTGGGAGCTGGGATGCGGGCGAAGAGTGCATTATTCTGCCTACCACAGTGTTCCATAAATATTAGTTATTTATTAGTATTTTAAGTGGAGTAAGAACATAAGGAAACATGAAGCCGTTAGTTATGAAATGGTTAATACTGAGTTCATAAAATCTTCCTAATATTTCATAACTGTCTTGCTCCAACTTAATTCAACAAGTTTTTGTTTGCTTGTTTGTTTAGCAGCTCAAGTGTATGAAGTATGTTTCAAGTATTAACTGAGGATTCATAGAAACAAAATCTCTTCACACTCATAAGGGGCCTAGAATTTATAAAATATTAATTAAATTACATAATGATAGTGATAATTATACCTGGGATAAATGCATGGGGAGAAACACAACTGACTGTTGGTAAACATGTAACTCAGCTAGAGAAGCAGAAGTATTTGGGCTCAATAGAGGGATACCTACTGGTGACAGGCGCATAGCATGCACTGAACATTCATCCCTGGGATTTGAAGAGGGAATGTATTGTACATTCAGCTGATAAACCAGTTTGGTTGAAATTTTTTAAGAAAGCTTCTACTCTCCCACAAAGAACAGAATGCAAGCTCTGTGGTCAGACTTGAGTTATAATCCTTTTTCATTCATGCCTTACAAGTTGAGTGACCTTGAGCAAAATGATCAATAACTAATGTCTAAGAAGTTAGCCCTGTTCCTTCTGCTGTTCATGAGGGTTAAGATGCTACCAACTTTGAAGCATAGCAGTAAGTACTAAAGTAGGTCTTGCAGGTAAAGGTCTTCATGGGGTAACTATTCTGTCAATTACAAACATTTGCATATTGTTTCCATTACTTCTCTGACTGGATGTGTTTATAAATTTCTCAATTTTTATGTACAACTATTACCAAAATGGCCTCCAGACATATGTATCAATTTCATTCCCAACTACAATGTATGATGATGCCCATATCCTTAACAAACTTGCCAAGACTCCTTATCATTTAAAGATTGCCAGTTGAGCTGCCTAAATAAATAGAGTATCTGAAATTGTTCTTCTCGTTTGAATTTTTGTGATGGATGATTTTTGAATAGTTTTTGTGTGAAATTATATCGACCATTTGATTTCTCCTTGTGAACTGCTCGTTAATATCTTTACCCATTTTAACTGGGATTTTAGAGTTTTCTCACAGATTTGAAAGAATTCCAAATAATAAGACCTTTGTCTTCTATGTCCTTAATTTTTCTGATTCATGTTTTTCTTTGTATTTTATTTATGTGTCCCAAGGAAATCACTGAAAGACAATTCCCAAATTTTCTCTGTCCTCTGGGGGGGGAAAAATCAATTTTAAAATACCATCTGCCTGTGATTTCCTGTGGCTAGTATATTTCCTAATAATATTAGTAGGTATATTTCAGTATTCATCAAAGAATTCATCTGAATCTCTAATAATTACTTGCCTTTTTAAGAAACCACAACTGTTTCCAGAAAACATATTTCTTCTTTACATTCTTCTCACTCCTTAGGTACCAAACCAACTTGCATTTGGGCTCCCTGACTTGTTTTCACCAATCAATTTCTATTCTTGTTTAATTGCATATTTCACTAGGCTTGCCTTTATTTAGCAACTGTTACCTTAAAGCTTATTATTACAGCACCTCCATCTGTTTAATAATGTCAACATCCTTCCTGTCACCTCAGCACTTCTAATCCCCCTCCTCACAGCCCCCTCACTGAATGAAAAGCAACGTGCTTTTTGTTGGAAGCTTTGAATGAATAATTCATTTGGAAAAATCGTCCGTGTTCTGCATGTTTGGAAGACAGAGCACTTCTCTTGTCAGTCACGATGGCTGGGGAAGGGCTAAGTACTGTTCGGGGTGTGCTCAGAGCACACCGCTGATGGTGGGCTGCTGAGGTTGCCAACTGTGTTAATCCTGATCATCTTTCTTTGTCTTTTGTGACAGGAAGGGTAAGACTCGAGGTCTTATTCAGTTGTTGCAGCCAGACTCTATTTCATTAGGTTCTTTCAAGCCTTCTTTTAAGTTACCAGAAGATTCCCATCACCATCCCCTCAAGCCCAGGCAAAATCCTGACCTAGAGTAATGTTCCCCTGGGGCATCTCAATGTTTAGAGAGGAAAGAGCATGGCCTTTCACCTCAGAGGCCCTTGGGTTTGCATTTGACATCAGCCATTGATGAACTTGGCAGCTGGGGTGAGTTACATAACCTTGATGAGCCTCAATTCCCTTATCTGGAAGTGATCATTGCTACAACACAGATTGTGTGTGTGTATGGATGGACTCTACAAGGAAATATTTTATGGGAGCACCCCAGCACTATGTCTGGAGGATGGCCGGTTTTTAGTTAATGGTCATGTCCTTTAAATTAATTCCTTCTTCCCCACTGTCTCCATTACCTCTTTTCCTTTCTCTACTCTGTTGAACATATACAGGCATATTTTGGAGATATTGTCGGTTTGCTTCCAGACCAAGGCAACAAGGCAAATACTGCAATAAAGCAAGTCACACAATTTTTTTGGTTTCCCAGTACATACAAAAGCTTTGTTTACACTATTATGCAGTCTATTAAGTGTGCAATAGTATTATATCTTTAAAGAACGTACATACCTTAATTAAAAAGTACTGCATTGGGCTTCCCTGGCGGCGCAGTGGTTGAGAGTCCGCCTGCCGATGCAGGGGACACGGGTTCATGCCCTGGTCCGGGAAGATCCCACATGCCGCGGAGCGGCTGGGCCCGTGAGTCATGGCCGCTGAGCCTGCGCGTCCGGAGCCTGTGCTCCACAACGGGAGAGGCCATGACAGTGAGAGGCCCGAGTACCGCAAAAAAAAAAAAAAAAAAAAGTACTGCATTGCCAAAAAATGTTAGCCATCATCTGAGCCTTCAGAGTCCTAATCTTTTTGCTGGTGGAGGGTCTTGCCTCAGTGTTGACGGCTGCTGACTGAGGAGGGTGGTGATTGCTAAAGGTGGGGTGGCTGTGGAACCTTCTTAAAATAAGACCACAGTGAAGTCTGCCACATTGATAGACTCTTCCTTTCACTTGAATGTTCAGAGGCCATTGTAGGATTACTAAGTGGCGTAATTTCAATATCATTGTGTCTCAAGGAATAGGGAGGCCCGAGGAGAGGGAGAGAGACAGGGAATGGCCTGTCAGTGGAGCAGTCAGAACACACACAGCATTTATCTATCAGGTTCACCATCTTATATGGGCGTGGCTCACTGCCCCCCCAAACCAATTACAATAGTAACATCAAAGATCACTCATCACTGATCACCGTAACAAATATATAATAATGAAAAGTTTGAAATACTGCAAGCATTACCCAAATGTGACACAGAGACAAAAAGTGAGCAAACGCTGTTGGAAGAATGGCGCCAACAGACTTGCTCTAGGCAAGGTTGCCACAAACCTTCAATTTGTTAAAAAAATTAAAAAAAAAAAAAGAAACCGCAATAAAGCAAAGCACAATATCACAATACAAGGTCTGTTTGTATAAAATACTGAATGAGCGTACCATTTTTCCTGCCTAACAACATTCAATGTTTCCCTATGTTCATGAGATAAAGTCCACTCTCCCCAGCATGATCCTAATTGGCTGCCCCTGCCGCATCTACCCAGTGTGCCCAGTGGACTATCTACATCGAAATAGTCTTCATTTTTCTTGAATAATTTCATGGTTCTTCAGCCTCCAGGCCCAGCAGTCCCTGCTCCCTACCTGAGTTGTCCATTCTCTTATATGCAGCTGCAAACACTGTAGTCCCCCTTTAAGGTACAGCGACATATAATACACCTCCTCTGAATTCTTCCCAGTCCTCCATCAGAGCCCTCCGTCCCACCTCCATGCTCCCATAGACCACGCACACACACTTGCTTTCACACTTATCTCCTCGTAAGATAATTACCGGTTGCGTCTCTATCTCTGTGAGCTCTAAGGGCACGAGTATACCTTAATGTCTTTTTGTTAGGCTTAGAGAAAATGCCTCAAGGAGTTTTGGGGAAATAAATGAATGAATGAATGAGCAAGCAAATGAATGAAGTATTGAATATTTTGAGAAACAATGTCACAGACATTTAAAAAGCACTAAAATTGTAACAGGAACACCAGAGAATGCCTGCTGTGTACCTTTAATCAAACATCTGTAGAAGCGTTTTTGGAAACATGTTGATAAATGGTAAGAGCATCTTTCTCACTATTTGCTTGCACATATTCCCTGTCCACCCTGCCTCCCTGATTGCTTTCTCCAACTCTTTCCCTCTTCTTTCCACCTTCTGAAGAAAGTAGAATTAAGAGGGATTTTTTTTTTTTTTGCGGTACGCGGGCTTCTCACTGTTGTGGCCTCTCCCGTTGCGGAGCACAGGCTCCGGACGCGCAGGCTCAGCGGCCATGGCTCACGGGCCCAGCCGCTCCGGGCTCGTGGGATCTTCCCGGACCGGGGCACGAACGCTTGTCCCCTGCATCGGCAGGCGGACTCTCAACCACTGCGCCACCAGGGAAGCCCAAGAGGGATTTTTTTTGTAGATCCCTCCAGAGGCTAGTAACCTCAGCTGTGATATCTGGAATCCGGCCTGTTTTACGTGCTGTGTCTATAAAACATCCTCACAAATGTTAACTGGTAACTAACTAACCTAGGCTCTGTTAACCCTCTCCTTCCTGGCTTGGCGGGGGCTCTGTTCAGCATCTCATCTTGTCCTGGAATTTACATTCCTTTTCTCCCCTAGGGGGCATGTCTTGTCTTAACTGGTGATGACTAAAACTGCTAGGCAGCCAGCAGCAGATCATAAAAGCCTTAAGGGATTTTTCTCCTGCAGTTTCTATGTGACGTCCATTGATTTTTCAAGAAGCGCCCAGCACTTTTTCTGTCTTCCTCGGGAGGAAAATCTAGAGTCCTAGCACAGAATGTATGATCTGGTCGGTCCTTCCATTCCAACATTGACTATATTTATGGATTGGGAACATACCCAAGAGAGCCTATGCCCTCGCCAGAGGAACTCAAAACTAATGATGCTAACATTTGCTTGGAGGGAAAATAACCTAGGAACACATATAAGAATAAGACTGTTTTCTTTTAACTTACTCCTTAAAACAAAAGAAATTAGATTAAGACTAACGGGGAATGTTATTCGAGACACAGGACTGGTCATGTCTTCCACCTATGGACACTATGCACATGAACTCTGTGTGCATGCATGTGCCTTTGATATCTGTCACTACAGAGCTGATGACAGAGAGGCCTGATATTCTAATGAAGGGGGTGAATACAGATGGTTTGACTTTTCTCCTGAGTTTTACCAATGATGACAGCAACAGTGATAACTACCACTAACAGAGTATGCAAGGCGTCACACTTGGCATGCAACATCTCATTTAATCAGCAAAACAACCTATAAAATAAGGAAGTATTACCTCTATTTTAGAGAAGAGAGCTGTGTGCCAAAGCAAAATGCTAAAGCTCTCAAGCAGTTGCCTGATATCACACAGTTAGAGGAGGTAAAGGAGAGATTTGGTCTGCTTCCAAACGCCAACTTTCATCACCATACAATACCCCTGTCACACGCCAGTTCAAGAATATTCTACTTCTGCAGCTTACTTTTCCCAAATTGTTTAAAATATAATGCTATCACAGTGTAGCTAATGAATGAGAACAATGATTCCTGGATTTGATAGCTCAGGAAAATCACCTTTTTTGTCAAAATAGATTTTATTTTAAAAAGGTGGAAACCTGGAACTCACCAGAGACCTACTGGCTGTCCAGAGGCAGGATTCTGGAATCTCTGTTAAAATACCTCCCCAGTCCGTTCTGATGCATCCTGCCTGGCCCCGCTTTATTGGCACATGCCTGGAAACCACACCTTAGATTCTAAGTATTTGGTCAGGACCGTGTCCGTCACAAAAGGTCTGGCACATAGTAGCCACTCAACAAATTGCTGTTGAACTGAATTCAACAGTCTCTTAGTGATATTTGAGTCTCTATAGTGATATTTCCCACATTAGAATAATGATGAGCACAGTTTTTCCTCTACTGTATTGGAAGGGGAAATCCACTCAGCCCCAAGATGCAGCTCAAAATTTAGGGCTTGGGGGAGGCAGTCAGGCAGGTGCAGTGAAGTCTCTCAGCAGAGTTTTGCATTAAGCAGAAAGGCTACAGTCAAGGTAGACATTTCCTTCCTAAGACAACATGGGCATCTATCATTAAGGTTTGTAAGTACTTGTGTATGTCATTACCGTTACTGGTTTCTCCTGGGTCCTGGGGAGAATCAAGCTGAATGCCTATAAAATACAACAAGCTCCTAAGAGAAAGATGTCCTCTAAAGATATACTGTTACTATAAATTTGAGCCACTTCCTCCAGCCTGAAAATGCTGTCCTGGTGAGAATGTTCACTTAACAGTCATTGGCTCATTTCCTAAGCTAGTAGGAAAACGCCCTAACTCCCAGGTATGGTGAAAGTGAAGGAATGGGGTCGCTGGGAGAAAGGGCAGGGAAAATAGCTAACAAAAGTGACAATAATCTATTTTTTTTTCTTTTGCGGTACGCGGGCCTCTCACTGTTGTGGCCTCTCCCGTTGCGGATCACAGGCTCCGGAAGCGCAGGCTCAGAGGCTATGGCTCACGGACCCAACCGCTCCGCGGCATGTGGGATCTTCCCGGACCGGGGAACGAACCCGTGTCCCCTGCATCGGTAGGCGGACTCTCAACCACTGCGCCACCAGGGAAGCCCTACAATAATGTATCTTTTAAATCAATGTCAGTTATAAGTACAGCCTTACCAACAGTTGGTGTAAAAATAGCAAAAACACAGGCTCACAAAACTCCATTATCTATTCATAAATGGAATACCATCTTCTTAAAGAAATTTGTCCCATTTTCTGGTGCTGCAACGACCCAACCCCATTTGGAACGTGACATCAGGGAGACTGATACTCTTCTTTACTCCTCAAGAAGTATCAGTCATCTTGATAGCCATCAGATTTTCACAGTATTTGAACCAGAACAGTTCCCTTGGAGTTAATCTTTTAAACTGAAAGCCAAAATCCCCTTGCTCATCTTGTGTTTACGAGAATAAAGTCTCTGAACTGCTCATAATCTTGGAGAAGCGCCATCTTTTAGCCTGCAGATAAATATAGCTCTTCACCGGTTCCTGGTTATTTTATACCCTGCTGGGAAGTGATGCCTAAGTAAATGACATTCTAGAGGGAAATGGATACATATGTAGACAGATGAAGGGTGTGTAAATTGTACAGCCATTCTGAAATGTAATGGTACAATGTGATCAATCAAAAGACTTGGAAATGTTAATAACATATCCCTTTATGGTATACTTATATACATATTTATATGAGTATTATAAATAATAGAAAATATTTAAAATGCACAAATGTAATACAAATATGTACTATGTATGTGTAAATACCTGATGTATTTTTATACTATTCTACTGGTGACCTTGTCCTATTTTATGAATTCTATGCTGACAGCCCCCTGACCTCTTTTCTAACCCTTCATTCTGATAGAGACCTACCTTCTCAACATCTCTTGCAGGACTGATAGACTTCTCAATGCTAAACTACTGACGTTCCCTACCAAACCTCTTCTTCTCACACACTTCCCCAACTCTAATGGGATCGCCACTCAACCATTTGCTGAAGCCCAAAGTCTCTTCTCCTTTTCTCACAGCAACCAAGACATTCCATTGTCTCTACCTTCCAAATAGATCAAGAATCCAGACTCACCTGATCACTTACATCACCCCTGTTCCTCACAACCACCATCACTCTAGAAGTCTGAAGAGAGCTCTGACTAGAGTTACATATTAGGGAGTCACCAGCAAGTTGACAGATCTGAAAGACTTAAGGATGGATGAGATCACCTAGAGAGAGAACAAGGAGAGAGAAAAGAATATAACCCAAGAAAAAGCTGCAAGGAACTTTAACATTGGGAGCTCAGATATAGAAGGTGGAAACTGAGAAAAAACGAAAGCTCTTTCTTTGTTAGAGGTGAGACCACGTTAGATTAACACTGGAGGCAAAGCTGGGTATGTGCTGGGTGGGGAGTGGTTGCTTAACCTTCCTCTAGGTTGTTACGGAAACGTCCAGTCATACAAATAGTGCTTGGGCGTGGGATTACTGTGAGAGAGGACTTGAGCCTTATCCACAGAAAGGGGTTCAGCCCCATCGATTACCCCAGAGTCAGCAGGGGCAGGCCATGTGTTTTTCTCTGTGGAACAGAAGGAAAAGAGTCAGGCCCTCACCAGTCTGGCTCCAGTCTCAGGAGGCTGAGGGGAAACCCCAGTCTCTGGCTGCCGTCTTCCCAGTCCTGTCACAGGGCAGCAGCCCCCCTGACCATCACAGGACTCAAGCTCCTGTTAGATGGGCCAGGCTGCCACCCAAGAGGCTGCACTGGAAGGAAAGAAAATGGAGTTCTGGAGAGAAATTCAACGTGAGTGATGCCACAGGGTGAGGCTGCCAAACTTGGAGCTACCATCCCCCAAGCCCCAATCCTGCAACACCCTGGATTCTCCAGGTGAGCACCTGTCATTTTAATGATGAATAAAGGGAGGAAGAAGATCACAGAGGGAGACAAGGGGCTGTGAGCAGCTGAGCGCTGGCAGTCCCAGGAGCAAAACAGCAAAACAGACTGCCAGCCCCCAGAGCAGAGGGGACAGGCAGCAATAGAATAAAACTCTCTTTCTACCCTTCTATCCACATCAGAGATTCCCAGAGGGAATTCTTTAAGAAAAGAGTCCTGAGGAAAACTGGATTTCCTCTCATCCAAAGGGTAAAACACTGAGGCCCATTTAGACCTGAAATAGACATACATTTATAAGAAAGCCCTGGGATATATCTATCACATTTATTTTCTAAATTGCCTTTAAAAAGTGTGAACCGCTTTTATTATGAACAACAACAAAAAAAGACATTAGAAGGAAATGACCGTGTTTTGGGCACTTATACTTTTTCTCTATATTTCTAAAAGATTTACTTACATTTACGTTACAAATCTCATGTAGGGTAGTTGGCAAATATCCTGTTTCATTGACTGAAAAATGGAGTTCTGGAGAGATTAATGAACCTTCTAAAGGTCAACATTTTAAACACTAAATCCTGTGGGTAATTTTTCCCTAAGCACAAATGCCCTATCTCCACACACTAAGCCAGCCAAATTAAAATTTCTGCTTCTGTCCTGGATTCTAAATTGGTAAGGGCTGCACCAGCTGATTTTAGACTAATTATTCAGATATTAAAAATGGCATCTGGCGTTATTTCAGTTAAAATGCAGTTGACAGTGATTATTTGCCTTCTTCTGCCTTAAAGGCTTCTCTACACCTCATGTTCAGTTACTTCTTTCTTGAGGACATCCATCAAATGGAATCTCTCTTTTCCTAAGTTCCCTGAGTGGGAGCATTTTTTTGGTCAACAAATACTTTAGGGGTAGTAAAGTATTTAAACACTTTAAATGCAGATGTGGAAGATTACCAACATGTTACTGAACACGTCACTCGAGTAAAGATTGTACTGCTCTGGTACAGGAAGTTTGCAAACTTCTGTACATTGTTCTGTGAAGAATGCAGTGATGACTTTAATTTAAAATCTTGTAACACTTTACTTATATTAAAAATTATCTATCTTTAGTTGAATATTTTCTTTTGCAGAGATCATATATTTTAAAATACTCTTTAGAGTCTATGAGCATATACTACATTAAAAAAGATATAATTTCTGAAATATCACAGCAATTGCTGCTCTTCTTAAACAGTATAATAAATGCTTAGTTGCATTATGTTTAAAAACAACATTCTTTCTACTATTCTCCCAACTGCCTCTTTATAACATGGGTAACATATTTTATAATAAAACTTTTTAACAAAATCACAGATGTTAGTGCCATTGGGGGCTCATTTACATAAATACCATCTATCCATTTTGCTTAAATTTCATGTTGGACATGCAATTTATACTAGAAAATATGGTTAAAATATCAGTGTTTTTGTTTTTAATTGACTTATCTAGTTTCCTTCCAAGTCCAATGCAGGGGGTAGGCTCAGGCAGGAAGAAAAAGAAGAAAACTAATCATAAACATCAAATACTAAACTGTCAGTTGCTACACAGTCTTATAATGATAATACCAAAGAAGAGAATATATTTTTACAAATGTTTCATTCTCTCTTAGCCTTTCTCTTTTTTTTCTTTGTTTTTTTCTTTCTTTTTTTTAAAGGTTAAGCCCACCATGTTGTTTCATAGGAAGAATCAGAGAAACAAAATCGTGCTATTAAGAGCTGAGAAGCAAGAAGTGTTTTTTAGAAAACACTTAAATGAATCAGGTTTCCTATCGAGTTATGGTTTTGCCAGGTAAATGACTCCTTTGACTAATCCTCAAGTGTAAGCCTGAAACAAGCAAACAGTATTGTTCAAGTTTCTGGCTTAGGAGAAACGTACATATAATCTCATGTCTACTCTCATTCCATGCTGAGCACACGTACAAATGGTCTTCACTTAATTAGTGTCGGGGAGAAGCCAAGGAAGGAAGGGTTGGTAGCTAGCACGGAAGAGCAAGTAGATAATAACCTGATAGGGGAGGATCGGAATTGATTCAGGAAATTCTACTTTGTTACTTCACAGTGAGAGAGGCCAATGAGGGTAGGATGGCAGGTCTGCCAAAAACAGAATCAAAGTCTAATAAGCTTGTCAAGTTGAAGGAAAACCTGGTGGTCAATAAATTCAATGATCTCCCATTTTAACAGAGAGATAGTTCAAATCTGAGAAGTGATGTGGCTTGCTGAGGATTAGATGACTGGTGAGGGAGAAAGCCAGGCTTTGTACCAAGAGATTCTGCTTTCCATTAAGAATTCTTTCTACTATTCTCCCAACTGCCTCTTTTCAAGGTGGATCCAGATGGTAATGGAATCTACTTGGGGTCTAGCTTCTTTTCCTTTATTATGGGACATTCGGAAAGGATGGGGGAGACTTTGATGACCAACAGGAACTAAAACTTTGGCTTAAGCAGAAATAAGCATGAAGATATTAAATGCTCTATAACCAGATCAAGTTGATGTGGCTGAGGAGGGCGGGGAAGACAGGGGTTGGACACTCATACAGAAACAAAGCAGAGGGCTGAATATCAGGAAGTGATGGTTGCTTGTCAGGAAAGTCTAAAAGAAGGTCTTAGGACAATAGCTTTGCATGTCAGGTGCAGATACATAAGGGCTGAAAGTTGTCTGGGGAGAAGGTGAGTTTCATTAACAAGGTTCACTGATCTCTGTCATGTGGGCATATGGGGACTTCCAAAACACATTTACCTGGGAAGTTTTCTACTTCCTCTGGGTCTTAAAAGTACCCTGTGCTCTGAACAGAGCTTTCCACTCTGGTCCAATATTTTTGTCTCACTAATCAGAAGGCAGCAACTGATACATTCAAACCATCAAAGAGAAAATAAGCAGGTTTTTTTTTTTTAACAGAACTGTCTGGACGTGTGAGTTCTTCTTCTTTCTCCTATCCTCAAGTAGACTTTTTCTACATATAACTTTTATTATGTTCCCAGTTTCTTAAGCCAGCATTTCTTTTTAAAAATTTTGGCCAATTAATAATGAGTTTCGGGTATAGTGGGAAGATGGCGGAAGAGTAAGACGCGGAGATCACCTTCCTCCCCACAGATACACCAGAAATACATCTACACGTGGAACAACTCCTACAGAACACCTACTGAAGGCTGGCAGAAGACCTCAGACCTCCCAAAAGGCAACAAACTCCCCACGTACCTGGGTAGGGCAAAAGAAAAAAAAAGAAAAAACAGAGACAAAAGAATAGGGACGGGACCTGCACCAGTGGGAGGGAGCTGTGAAGGAGGAAAAGTTTCCACACACTAGGAAGCCCCTTCGCGGGCGGAGACTGCGGGAGGCGGAGGGGGGAGCTTCGAAGCCGCGGAGGAGTGCACAGCAACGGGTGCGGAGGGCAAAGCGGGGAGATTCCCGCACAGAGGATCGGTGCCCACCGGCACTCACCAGCCCGAGAGGCTTGTCTGCTCACCCGCCGGGGCCGGCGGGGCTGCGAGCTGAGGCTCTAAGGCTCGGGTTTCGGATTCGGATGGAGCGTAGGGAGAGGACTGGGGTTGGCGGCTTGAACGTAGCCTGAAGGGGTTAGTGCACCACGGCTAGCCGGGAGGGAGTCCGGGGAAAAGTCTGCACCTGCCGAAGAGGCAAGAGACTTTTTCTTCCCTCTTTGTTTCCTGGTGCGTGAGGAGAGGGGTTTAAGAACGCTGCTTAAAGGAACTCCAGAGACGGGCGCGAGCCGCGGCTAAAAGCGCGGACCCCAGAGACGGGCGGGAGACGCTAAGGCTGCTGCTGCCGCCACCAAGGGGCCTCTGTGCGAGCACAGGTCACTCCCCACACCCCTCTTCCGCGGAGCCTGTGCAGCCCGCCACTGCCAGGGTCCCGGGATCCAGGGACAACTTCCCCGGGAGAACGCACGGCGAGCCTCAGGCTGGTGCAAAGTCACGCTGGCCTTTGCCGCCGCAGGCCCGCCCCGCACTCTGTGCCCCTCCCTCCCCGCCGGCCTGAGTGCGCCAGAGCCCCCGAATCAGCGGCTCCTTTAACCCCGTCCTGTCTGAGCAAAAAACAGACGCCCTCCAGCGACCTACACGCAGAGGCAGGGCCAAATCCAAAGATGAGCCCCGGTGAGCTGTGAGAACAAAGAGGAGAAAGGGAAATCTCTCCCAGCAGCCTCAGAAGCAGCGGATTAAAGCTCCACAATCAACTTAATATACCCTGCATCTGTGGAATACATGAATAGACAACCAATCATCCCAAATTAAGGAAGTGGACTTTAGGAGCAAGATCTATGATTTTTTTTCCCTTTTCCTCTTTTTGTGAATGTGTATGTGTATGCTTCTGTGTGAGATCTTGTCTGTATAGTCTTGCTTCCACCATTTGTCCTAGGGTTCTATCCGTCCATGGTATTTTTTAAAATTTTCTTCTTAATAATTTTAATTTTAATAACGTTATTATACTTTACTTTCGTTCTTTCTTTCTTTCCTTCCTTCCTTCCCTCCTTTAGACAACGAATCATCCCAAATTGAGGAGGTGGTCTCTGAGAGCAAGATTTATGATTTTTCCCCCTTTACCTCTTTTAGTGAGGGTGTATGTGTATGCTTCTGTGTAAGATTTTGTCTGTATAGCTTTGCTTCCAACATTTGTCCTAAGGTTCTATCCGTCCCTTTTTTTTTCTAAATAAGAATTTTTTAATTCAATAACTTTATTATACTTTATTTTATTTTTACTGTATCTTCTTTCTTTCTGTCTTTTTTCCTTCTTTCCCTCCTACCTTCCTTCCTCCCTCCCTCCTTTCTTTCCTTCTTGCCTTCTTTCCTTCTTTGCTTCTTTCTTTCTTTCTTTCTTTCTTCCTTCCTTCCTTCCCTCCTTTCCTTCTTTCTTTCCTCATACTTCTACTAATTCTCTCTACTTTTTCTCCCTTTTATTCTGAGCCGTGTGGATGAAAGGCTCTTGGTGCTCCAGCCAGGAGTCAGGGCTCTGCCTCTGAGGTAGGAGAGCCAACTTCAGGACACTGGTCAACAAGAGACCTCCCAGCTCCACATAATATCAAACGGCAAAAATCTCCCAGAGACCTCCATCTTAACACCAGCACCCAGCTTCACTCAACGACCAGCAAGCCACAGTGCTGGACAACCTATGCCAAACAACTAGCAAAACAGGAACACAACCCCACCCATTAGCAGAGAGGCTGCCTAAAATCATAATAAGGCCACAGACACCACAAAACACACCACCAGACGTGAACCTGCCCACTAGAGAGACAAGATCCAGCCTCATCCACCACAACACAGGCACTAGTCCCCTCCACCAGGAAGCCTACACAACCCACTGAACCAACCTTAGCCACTGGACACAGACATCAAAAACAGCGGGAACTACAAACCTGCAGCCTGCAAAAAGGAGACCCCAAACACAGTAAGATAAGCAAAATGAGAAGACAGAAAAACACACAGCAGATAAAGGAGCAAGATAAAAATGCACCAGACCTAACAAATGAAGAGGAAATAGGCAGTCTACCTGAAAAAGAATTCAGAATAATGATAGTAAGGACGATCCGAAATCTTGGAAACAGAATGGACAAAATGCAAGAAACAGTTAACAAGGACCTAGAAGAAATAAAGATTAAAAAGCAACGATGAACAACACAATAAATGAAATTAAAAGTACTCTAGATGGGATCAATAGCAGAATAACTGAGGCAGAAGAACGGATAAGTGACCTGGAAGATAAAATAGTGGAAAAACTACTGCAGAGCAGAATAAAGAAAAAAGAATGAAAAGAACTGAGGACAGTCTCAGAGACCTCTGGGACAACATTAAACGCACCAACATTTGAATTATAGGGGTTCCAGAAGAAGAGAAAATGAAAGGGACTGAGAAAATATTTGAAGAGATTATAGTTGAAAACTTCCCTAATATGGGAAAGGAAATAGTTAATCAAGTCCAGGAAGCACAGAGAGTCCCATACAGGATAAATCCAAGGAGAAATATGCCAAGACACATATTAATCAAACTGTCAAAAATTAAATACAAAGAAAGCATATTAAAAGCAGCAAGGGAAAAACAACAAATAACACATAAGGGAATCCCCATAAGGTTAACAGCTGATCTCTCAGCAGAAACCCTACAAGTCAGAAGGGAGTGGCAGGACATACTGAAAGTGATGAAGCAGAAAAACCTGCAGCCAACACTACTCTCCCAGCAAGGATCTCATTCAGATTTGATGGAGAAATTAAAACCTTTACAGACAAGCAAAAGCTGAGAGAGTTCAGCACCACCAAACCAGCTTTACAACAAATGCTAAAGGAACTTCTCTAGACAAGAAACACAAGAGAAGGAAAAGACCTATAATAACGAACCCAAAACAATTAAGAAAATGGGAATAGGAACATACATATCGATAATTACCTTAAATGTAAATGGACTAAATGCTCCCACCAAAAGACACAGATTGGCTGAATGGATACAAAAACAAGACCCTTATATATGCTGTCTACAAGAGACCCACTTCAGACCTAGAGACACATACATACTGAAAGTAAGGGGATGGAAAAAGATATTCCATGCAAATGGAAACCAAAAGAAAGCTGGAGTAGCAATTCTCATATCAGACAAAATAGACTTTAAAATAAGGACTATTAAAAGAGACAAAGAAGGACACTACATAATGATCAAGGGATCGATCCAAGAAGAAGATATATAAATTGTAAATATTTATGCACCCAACATAGGAGCACCTCAATACATAAGGCAAATACTAACAGCCATAAAAGGGGAAATTGACAGTAACACATTCATAGTAGGGGACTTAAACACCCCACTTTCACCCATGGACAGATCATCCAAAATGAAAATAAATAAGGAAACACAAGTTTTAAATGATACATTAAACAAAATGGACTTAATTGATATTTATAGGACACTCCATCCAAAAACAACAGAATACACATTTTTCTCAAGTGCTCATGGAACATTCTCCAGGATAGATCATATCTTGGGTCACAAATCAAGCCTTGGTAAATTTAAGAATATTGAAATTGTATCAAGTATCTTTTCTGACCACAACGCCATGAGACTAGATATCAATTACAGGAAAAGCTCTGTAAAAAATACAAACACATGGAGGCTAAACAATACACTACTTAATAATGAAGTGATCACTGAAGAAATCAAAGAGGAAATTAAAAAATACCTAGAAACAAATGACAATGGAGACACAACGACCCAAAACCTATGGGATGCAGCAAAAGCAGTTCTAAGGGGGAAGTTTATAGCAATACAAGCCCACCTTAAGAAGCAGGAAACATCTCGAATTAACAACCTAACCTTGCACCTCAAGCAATTAGAGAAAGAAGAACAAAAAAACCCAAAGATAGCAGAAGGAAAGAAATCATAAAAATCAGATCAGAAATAAATGAAAAAGAAATGAAGGAAACAATAGCAAAGATCAATAAAACTAAAAGCTGGTTCTTTGAGAAGATAAACAAAATAGATAAACCACTAGCCAGACTCATCAAGAAAAAAAGGGAGAAGACTCAAATCAATAGAATTAGAAATGAAAAAGGAGAGGTAACAACTGACACTGCAGAAATAAAAAAGATCATGAGAGATTACTACAAGCAACTCTATGCCAATAAAATGGACAATCTGGAAGAAATGGACAAATTCTTAGAAATGCACAACCTGCCAAGACTGAATCAGGAAGAAATAGAAAATATGAACAGACCAATCACAAGCACTGAAATTGAAACTGTGATTAAAAATCTTCCAACAAACAAAAGCCCAGGACCAGATGGCTTCACTGGCGAATTCTATCAAACATTTAGAGAAGAGCTAACACCTATCCTTCTCAAACTCTTCCAAAATATAGCAGAGGGAGGAACACTCCCAAATTCCTTCTACGAGGCCACCATCACCTGGATACCAAAACCAGACAAGGATGTCACAAAGAAAGAAAACTACAGGCCAATATCACTGATGAACATAGATGCAAAAATCCTCAACAAAATACTAGCAAACAGAATCCAACAGCACATTACAAGGATCATACACCATGATCAAGTGGGGTTTATTCCAGGAATGCAAGGATTCTTCAATATACGCAAATCTATCAATGTGATAAACCATATTAGCAAATTGAAGGAGAAAAACCATATGATCATCTCAATAGATGCAAAGAAAGCTTTTGACAAAATTCAACACCCATTTATGATAAAAACCCTGCAGAAAGTAGGCATAGAGAGAACTTTCCTCAACATAATAAAGGCCATATATGACAAGCCCACAGCAAACATCATCCTCAATGGTGAAAAACTGAAAGCATTTCCACTAAGATCAGGAACAAGACAAGGTTGCCCACTCTCACCACTCTTATTCAACATAGTTTTGGAAGTTTTAGCCACAGCAATCAGAGATAAAAGGAAATAAAAGGAATCCAAATCGGAAAAGAAAAAGTAAAGCTGTCACTGTTTGCAGATGACATGGTCCTATACATAGAGAATCCTAAAGATGCTACCAGAAAACTACTAGAGCTAATCAATGAATTTGGTAAAGTGCCAGGATACAAAATTAATGCACAAAAATATCCGGCATTCCTATATACTAATGATGAAAAATCTGATAGTGAAATCAAGAAAACCCTCCCATTTACCATTGCAACAAAAAGAATAAAATATCTAGGAATAAACCTACCTAAGGAGACAAAAGACCTGTATGCAGAAAATTATAAGACACTGAAGAAAGAAATTAAAAATGATACAAATAGATGGAGAGATATACCATGTTCTTGGATTGGAAGAATCAACATTGTGAAAATGACTCTAGTACCCAAAGCAATCTATAGATTCAATGCAATCCCTATCAAACTACCACTGGCATTTTTCACAGAACTAGAACAAAAAAAATTCGCAATTTTTATGGAAACACAAAAGACCCTGAATAGCCAAAGCAATCTTGAGAACAAAAAAAGGAGCTGG
Organism: Tursiops truncatus; assembly: GCF_011762595.2. Taxonomy (NCBI): domain Eukaryota; kingdom Metazoa; phylum Chordata; class Mammalia; order Artiodactyla; family Delphinidae; genus Tursiops; species Tursiops truncatus. The sequence continues at coordinate 75,462,064 of NC_047039.1, read as the reverse complement.
AGGAATCAGGCTCCCTGACTTCAGACTATACTACAAAGCTACAGTAGTCAAGACAGTATGGTACTGGCACAAAAACAGAAAGATAGATCAATGGAACAGGATAGAAAGCCCAGAGATAAACCCACACACATATGGTCACCTTATCTTTGATAAAGGTGGCAGGAATGTACAGTGGAGAAAGGACAGCCTCTTCAACAAGTGGTGCTGGGAAAACTGGACAGATACATGTAAAAGTATGAGATTAGATCACTCCCTAACACCATACACAAAAGTAAGCTCAAAATGGATTAAAGACCTAAATGTAAGGCCAGAAACTATCAAACTCAGAGGAAAACGTAGGCAGAACACTCTATGACATAAATCACAGCAAGATTCTTCTGACCCACCTCCTAGAGAAATGGAAACAAAAACAAAAATAAACAAATGGGACCTAATGAAACTTCAAAGCTTTTGCACAGCAAAGGAAACCATAAGCAAGACCAAAAGACAAACCTCAGAATGGGAGAAAATATTTGCAAATGAAGCAACTGACAAAGGATTAATCTCCAAAATTTACAAGCAGCTCATGCAGCTCAATAACAAAAAAACAAACAACCCAATCCACAAATGGGCAGAAGACCTAAATAGACATTTCTCTAAAGAAGATATACAGACTGCCAACAAACACATGAAAGAATGCGCAACATCATTAATCATTAGAGAAATGCAAATCGAAAGTACAATGAGATATCATCTCACACCAGTCAGAACGGCCATCATCAAAAAATCTAGAAACAATAAATGCTGGAGAGGGTGTGGAGAAAAGGGAACACTCTTGCACTGCTGGTGGGAATGTGAATTGGTTCAGCCACTATGGAGAACAGTATGGAGGTTCCTTAAAAAACTACAAATAGAACTACCATATGACCCAGCAATCCCACTACTGGGCATATACCCTGAGAAAACCAAAATTCAAAAAGAGTCATGTACCAAAATGTTCATTGCAGCTCTATTTACAATAGCCCGGAGGTGGAAACAACCTAAGTGCCCATCATCGGATGAATGGATAAAGAAGATGTGGCACATATATACAATGGAGTATTACTCAGCCATAAAAAGAAATGAAATTGAGCTATTTGTAATGAGGTGGATAGACCTAGAGTCCGTCATACAGAGTGAAGTAAGTCAGAAAGAAAAAGACAAATACCGTATGCTAACACATATATATGGAATTTAAGGGAAAAAAATGTCATGAAGAACCTAGGGGTAAGGCAGGAATAAAGACGCAGACCTACTAGAGAACGGACTTGAGGTTATGGGGAGGGGGAAGGGTGAGCTGTGACAGGGCGAGAGAGAGTCATGGACATATACACACTAACAAAGGTAGTAAGGTAGATAGCTTGTGGGAAGCAGCCGCATGGCACAGGGATATTGGCTCGGTGCTTTGTGACAGCCTGGAGGGGTGGGATAGGGAGGGTGGGAGGGAGGGAGACGCAAGAGGGAAGACATATGGGAACATATGTATATGTATAACTGATTCACATTGTTATAAAGCAGAAACTAACACACCATTGTAAAGTAATTGTACCCCAATAAAGATGTTTAAAAAAAAAATGAGTTTCTTTAAAAAGCTGTGCTAGTAAAAAAATATAGGATTGACACAATAGAAGACACATAGGACAATGAAATAGAAAACAATTCTCCAAGTCAGAATCAAGTAACTTGTAACAAAGCAAATACTACAGGGCAGTGGAAACAATGATCTTTAAAATAAATGTTGTTGGATTAAATTTTCGTATGAAAACATTATCTTGACCCCTATTCCATGCCATATACAAAAATCAATTCCACGTGGATTGCAATCTAAACAAAATTTTATAAAAAGATAAAATTTCAAAATTTACTCGAAACAAAAAAGTAAAAAGTAAAACAGTAACATTTTAAGAAGAAACATAGAAAAACATCTTTCTGACCCTTGAGTAAACAGAGATTTCTAAAACAGGGAGCTAAGTGTAAAGAAAAATAACAGATTAGATAATTTGAAAATTAAGAGGTTTAATTCATTCAAGAATGACCCGAAATGGATGAAAAGGTAACCCACAGAGTGAGACAAAATATTTGCAACACATATCTGACAAAGGGCTTATGTCCTGAATATATAGAGCACTGTAAATCAATAGGAAAATGATTAACAAAGCAGTAGGAAAAAAATAGGCAAAATACTTGGACAAGCACAAAAAAGTGTATCCAAGTGGTTAATAAATATATGAAAAGATACTTAACATTATTCTGAGAAATGCAAATTTAACCGTGATGTGTTACTATTACACAAAACCAAAAAAGTCCGAAAACAGGAAGTGTTGTAAGGATACGGCATAGTCAGAACTCTTTTCCTACGGATGGGAGTACAAATTTGTGCAAGCAGCTTAAAATGCTATTGATAGATTTACTGTAGCTGAACGTAAGCATATCCTATAATCTAGCAATTCTATTCCTAAGCATATAACCCATAGAAATGCATGCATATGTTCATGAAAGAGAAATGCTAAACGTTCGTAGTAGTACTATTCAGAAACTACAAGTAAGCTGAAAAACAGTGGAATGGTGAAATAAATTGCAGTGTTTTCTCACAATGTAATTCTATGCAAAGAGAACCATGTAACTATACACAAAAATATGGATAAATAAATTTATATTAAATAAATGCTAAAGAAAATGTACAGCAAAGAGTTTATATTGTTTGATCATATGTATGTGTGTATGTGTATATATATTTACAACACAGGTAAACTCATATACTGGTAGAAGACAGGAAAGTGGGTTTTATTTTTGGAACAGTGACTAGAAGTAGACAAAGTGGAATTCTGGGATGCTGGCAGTGTTGTTTCATGATCTGAATTTTGGTTTTCTTGAAAATGTTCAATTTGTGAAAATTCATCAGCCTAAATGACTATAATTTGTGTATATGTGCATGTTATACTTGAATACATTTTTTTCAACTGTAAAAACAAAAAAATGAGTTTCTGCCATGTAGCTGATTCCATTTAATCAATGAGATCATCAGAAACATTGAATCTAACATCGTGATTAAAATTGTCACCATTCTAAACCACTGATAGCTTCTAAAAATGTCGGACGAGCAGCAACCAGGATAACAATCACTAATGGCAACGAAACTCCCTGAGTGTCCCCCACACTTTAACCCTCAAGGTTGAAGTTCAATGATATCAATTAAAGCTCACAAACTGAATGAGAGGCATGGGGCTTAACTTTTTCACAGATACAGTACCCAGTTCAAATGAGCCAATGCAGCTTTCTAACCCCGTGTGTTTTCCTAGCTTCTAGAAGAGAGAATCCTGCTTGAGGGGTGTGCTTAAATTTTGGGGGCCGGTGCCTCTGATTCACTGTTTTCTTCCTGAACTGTAGCTCTTTACCAATTGTGTATTTCCACGTTAAGAGAAAAGAAGATGAGGTACACAGTTTTTTTGGTGACAATGGAAAAGGCTTTTACATAATCTTGCCTGCTGTGGAGTGCCCCTTTAATACAACTCCATTATCCCTTACCACAGTTATTAAATACAGAAACTCTGAAAATCAAAAGTTTTTTTTTTTTTTAAATTAGCGGCATATTTATTTAGTGGCAAAACCTGACTTGAACTGATATGACACTATTTGGAGTCTATTTACCTCACTTAATGTGAATACCTCTGCTTTTTGTTGTAGAAACCTTAATGTGTTTGATTAGGGGGAACTGCCCTAGATCTCACTGAGGGTCACTACGTATTATATGTGCAGATGCACTGTGTTACCTCTATAAAGTCTGAAAAAAAATCTGAATTCCAAAACTCAACTGCCCAAATTAATTTTAGATAAGGGATTGGAAACCTGAAAAAGTAAAATTCAGGTATTTCCTAAGCCTATAGAAAGTGATTTTGAAACTACCTCTGTTTAAATAAGCAATTCTTATTGTGTGGCCCATACATTCAAACTGCTTTTCCCATAGCAGATCCTGTTTGGGTTTTTATTTCATGTTATTTTCATTTAATTTAATTTAACTTTACTTTTCAGCTTGGGAACTCATGAAACACCAGCAGATTGAGAACACTGGAGACACTGGCCACACAGCTTTTCTGATGCTGTTAGTACTGTGTTTTGTGGCTGATTAATTACCTGGCTACTTTTTGTGATGAGAGACATATTTATCCAAAGAACATTCAGTACTTGGCTTCTTTATTCAGACAGCCAGCAAAGGACCTAATTGTGAAAATACAAATGCTGTTTATTTGATCCATGCTCATTGCACAGCCCAACACCCTGTATCTCATTCAATACCACTGCAAACACAAAACTATGCGTGGATCTTACACATTTAAAAATAACCACTTAAAAAAGAGAAAAAAAATAGTCTCACATCTTCCAAGGTGTGTTCTAACAATGAAGCCTTTTTTGCTTTCAATGTATTACTTTACTTTTCACAGTTGGGGCTGGAACCAGAACTCTATTTAAAATCAGCATATTAGTTTTTAGTTGACTTTCACAAGGACAGTGGTTTTACTTTGTGAAAATTGGTACCAAATTATGTATGTTAGGTTTCTGGACAAAGAATGTTAAGTAGATACGATCCCTTATTGATTCTGATATTGAATTCCAAAAGGAAGAGAAAATATGAACACAACCATAACATCAAAAGGCCCTGTTGTGGCCAGAAAGAGTCTTAAAAATATTTATTATGTAAATGATTTTCTGTTCCTGATGCCCATCTTGGGTGTGTAACTTCCAGTTAGAGTGAGAGGGGTTCTGTGGCCTGGGACTATTCAATTCGACTTTTATTTGATAGGACAAGAAGACTTTCGAGCATAAAATCCAAATGCACTGGCTTTTATTGTCCTCACTGAAAACAGAAAAGAAAGCAGAATTTGTACTCAGTATATTTTCGGTTTATAGACTGAAAACCAACTGTAGTTCATTTACAAGTGGACACTGACAGGGAAACAACTGGGAGGTGTGCAACCTGCATATATTCCTCTGTGTGCATTTAAAATGCATCTCATTTAAAAGAGGACTCTTCAGAAGTCCACCAGCAATGAATATTTTTGTGTATAGTCGTGAGCTCTCAATAAACAGCGGGTTCTTTCAGTGGAAACCTCAGTGGGGAGGAAAGCAGAAACCACGAAGCCACAGGGATGTTACAACTCCCACGAATTAGTGCTACTTCAGAAAAACAACCACCAACCTTTAAACAGCTCAAGAAAAATGTCAAGTGAATCAAGTACCCACCACACGCTAAGCCTGAGTTATGAAAATGTTAACAAATAGCTATGTGTATTATTAGTGAAGAAAAGAAAACACATTGCAATTGATGGCAGCTGGGCAAATGATTAAAACACCTATATAAACCAGACCTAAAAAACAGTCTGGCAATACGGGAGAGAACTGCATCCCTCTTCCTTTTAGAGTCACAACATTTTTAGGAGTGTTTCTATTAATCCTTTAGCCGTAATTGTGTTCTTTTAATCCAATGTGAGGAGCTGGTATGACTCACATGAAAAGTAAGCTAGCTAGTGGGACTGGTAAACACATTGTCTGCCTAAAGGTAATTGTGAAATGCTCTGTTTGGATTTGAAATAGATGCACATCCTGAATGCTCAACTCTCTATTCATCTTTCATGTAATTTCCTTGTTGCATATTTAAGCTAAGTGTTTTTTCCTACTTTTCTTAGAGGTATATTAACTTAAAAGGCCTATAGAACTCAGACTATATCCATGCTAGCATGGTACACTTTACTCATTCTTAACTAGATTTTAGTATTATAATTAAAGTAGGAAATATACATACAAAATAGCAGAACAGGTAAACAGTGAAAATAATTATCCCTCCCATTCCACATCGTCCCACAGGGAGCTACTATTTAAAGGTTCTTAAGTATATTTTCTGGAATTTTCTATGCAGATTATTGTGCCCTATTACCCTCTTCAACAGATTTCTTTTTTTCTCTTAATAATACACCTTAGAGTTCTATGTCAGTATATAAGGAGATGCCTCATTTACAAAAATGGCCTCAAGGCAATCCCTTATATGAATATACCATGATTTATTGAATCAGCTTCCTGTTAATGGGCATTTTAGAATATTTCTAGACTCATTACTAATAGCAATGGACACATATCTTTCATACACATGTTAGTCATATCCACAGGGTAGATTCCTAGAAATGCAATTGCCAGGTCAAATAATACCTGAATTTAAAAATTTGAAAGATATTTCTAAACTGTGCTTCGAAGAGAGTGTACCAATGTATATTCTCATTAATATGGTTTGAAATTGCTCATTTCCCCACATTTTTTTTTTTTTTTGCAGTACGCGGGCCCCTCACTGCTGTGGCCTCTCCCACTGCGGAACACAGGCTCCAGATGTGCAGGCTCAGCAGCCACGGCTCACAGGCCCAGCCACTCCGCGGCATGTGGGACCTTCCCAGACCGGGGCACGAACCCGTGTCCCCTGCATCGGCAGGCAGACTCCCAACCACTGCGCCACCAGGGAAGCCCTCCCCACATTTTTGCCAGTGATGTGCATTACCATTTTTTTTTTTGCAAAATGAAAGTTAAAATGGTATTTCACAATTGTTTTAAATTTTTATATTAAGTTATAAGAGAAATTGAGCATTTATTCATATGTTCCTAAGCTATTTATGTTTTATTTTTTCAAACTATTCATGTCCTTTCCCTTTTTTTCTATAGGTTTATCTAATTTTTAAAAAATAATTAATGTATTTATTTTTGGCTGCATTGGGTCTTCTCTGCTGCACGCGGGCTTTCTCTAGTTGTGGTGAGCGGGGGCTACTCTTTATTGCAGTACACGGGCTTCTCACTGCGGTGGCTTCTCTTGTTGCAGAGCACGGGCTCTAGGCGCGCAGACTTCAGTAGTTGTGGCACGCGGGCTCAGTAGCTGTGGCTCACAGGCTCTAGAGCGCAGGTTCAGTAGTTGTGGCGCACAGGCTTAGCTGCTCCGCGGCATGTGGGATCTTCCCGGACCAGGGCTCGAACCCGTGTCCCCTGCATTGGCAGGTGGATTCTTAACCACTGTGCCACCAGGGAAGTCCTATTTACTTTTAGAACAGTTTTTAAATGATAAAAAAATTTCAACCTAAACACAATCATATGTGTTGAAAATCTTTTCTTTTTTTGAAATCAGGATATTTTTGGCCCGAAAAAGTGTTTAGGTAGGGAAGTTTATCAATATTCCCCCTGGACCAGTGTTTAATTGTTTTTTATCAAAAGACAGAGCAATGAATGACTAAATTATTTCACGTAATTAAAACACAAAACAAAGTTTTAGTTGTCTTTCAAGAATAAATACATTTTAGAGGGTTTTTATTTTTAAATATTAGATTGTAATTATTTTTATCTGTAATATGTAAGCAAACCTTAGCTCTTATTTTTGAGAGTGTTAATTAATTCCCCACAGTCTGAAATGGGAAATTTGTTTCCACTGGCTTCCTTCTAGATTGAAAAGTAGCAGTCACCTCAAGAATCTTTGGGGTACCTGGTACAGAAGGGAGACTAAGCAAGACAGAGGGTCTTTTATCTAAGAGCCCCATGGATTCCAGTTTGCCCAGCTACGGGGTTCCGGCAGAATCAATAGGGCCTGCAATGTAGTAGATCACAAGGCAGCCTCTCTCAAAGGTCTTTTTAAGGCTTAAATTGCTTGTTGCATCCTAAGTTGTCTAACAGCTTTCTGTTCACCTCTGACAACTTGACTGAACTGTACACCCCTGGAGGTTCATGGCTTTGTCTCTAACATAGACTGCTTAATTAACACCCCAGCCTGTGCTGGAATTCATCTTTCTAAAAGTATCTAAATAGAAAATACATAATTGTAAAACAATAATATGAGGAGATTCCACTCCCAGAAGAAAGCGTAACTTGAGCCAATGAAACGCCAGTGACAGCTGACAAAATCAGTAGTGGAAGACATAGCAAACTTTCATTGTCATTTGGGGAAAATGTATGTGATTCATGACTATAATAACAGATATCCCACTACCACTTACCAAATTTGATGTACATTCCTGTTCACTAAGTTGCCTTTCCTCCATAAATGTTTGCTGTTTAAAATGAAAACCTCTGCAAACATTAAAGAGTGAACTTGTATTGTCTGATTTCTTTTTCTAAACTCAGACTGCCTTTATAGTCAGTAGCATACTAATTTGCACCCAACACTTCTCTGCTTATATCATAGGTGCTACTTCAGCTCCAAGGAGACTGTGACAGCCTTAAAGGAGGGGCCATGTTATGAACTTTAACTTCCCATTGTGTCTAGTGAACTGCAGGATAAACAGATCTCAGCATCCCTGATTAGTTGTACTTGAACTAAATACTTGTTCACATGACTGCCATCTAGAGACCCATCATTTCAACAAAAGCTCTGAAAGGTTTCTCAGAGTGACAGGACAAAAGTACAGCATAAGTTCAGAAAAATTAATCATTCTTATCTTCAGGTCCAAATATGTTACCAGGGTTTCCTTCCTGGTCCTGCAAATGTAAACCACAAGCGTTAGCGGAATTCCTAAGCAGCATGTGGGATAAACCGCTGTACAACTTACTAACAATAGGCACGACAGGAAGCAGAAATGGCAAGATTCATTTCCCTCTATTTGACTAGTTCAAATGAGTTTCTTCTCTGCGTCGAGTAATATATGTAGCTCTCCAGCAGAAATGAGAAAATGTGAATGTCATCTTCATCACAGTCCAAAGGAAGTATTAGAACCTGTACTGCTTTCTGTGTGTATGCTTATGTGTATCACACACATACACATATATGTGTGTGTGCGTGCACCCCAAGCCAGGCAAATAACTCCACTTATATCCTCCAAGCTTGCAGCTACAGGCTAGTTATTTTTGGAGATTTTTCCTGAAAGCATGTAAATCTCTCTGGCTGAGGCTAAGTTTTGCCTCCACTTTGAAGGCCTTCTTGGAGTTGCTGCCTTAATCTGCAGGCTAGATGGATTTTCTGGATATCTGGACTTTTGTGTACACGAAGATTTAACCCTCTAGAAGCCAGACTCCTTGTCTGGGTCACTGAGCCCTTATTACCCCTCCTGTTCCATTCTGTTCCCCACATCATGTGCAGATCCTGGTCCAGGGATGTGGGCCAAGAATGTGGCCATCAGCTGTCCCACGAGGAGACTAAGAGCAGGGGCCTCACAACCACTGGCTGGGCCCAAGCCTCTGATCAGCAGGGAGACCCTGGACAAGGCGCTTCACCTCTGAGTCTCAGGTTCCTAATCTACTAAGTGGGGTGAGCGGAGTGATGCTTAAATGAGATCATCCCTTTAATATGTTTAGAAAAACACCTGGCACAGAGTAAGTCTACCATAACTGTAGATATTGTGATTTCCGTCTTTCAGATTTGCATCAGGGCAAAAGTGGCAGGGCACGGTTCTGGTGAAGCCTACCAGGGAACATGTCTATCAGCTGGGTGGCAGTTGGGTGGTCCATGGGACCAATCTCTGTTTGATAAAGCCTGAGACTGCAGCATCACAATTGCAGATAACCGCAGCAGGATGTAGAGAAACAGGAACATTGCTTGTAGGAATGTAAAATGGTGCAACCACTTTGAAAAACGGTTTGGCGGTTGGTTAAATTATTAAACATAATTATATCATACAACCCAGAAGTTCTACTCCTAGAAATGAAAACTTGCACATAAGTGTTCATAACAGTGTTATTAGAAATAGCCAAAATGTGGAAACACACAATCTCCATCAACTGGTGATTGGATAAACAAAATAAGGTATATTCATATTATAGAATACTATTCAGCAAACTACTGGTCAGATAGCTGCAACATAGATGAACCTCAAAAATATTATGTTAAGTAAAAGAGACTAGGGACAAAGGTCATATATTGTATAATTCCATTTATATCAAACGTGCAGAAAAGGCAAATCTATATAGACAGAAAGTAGACTAGTGGTTGCCTAGAACTGGGGGGTGGGAGTAAAAATAACTATAAATTGGCATGAGGAATATTTTTGAGGTGATGAAAATATTCTAAAATTGGATTTTGATGGTAGCTGCAAAACTCTGTAAATTTACTAAAAATTATTGAGGTTTACACTTAAAATGAGTGAATTTTATGGTATGTAAATTACACATCAATAAAGCTGTTTAAAAAAATGTTTCCACAAAGAAAACTGTAGGTCCAGATGGCTTCCCTGTGAATTCTACCAATAATCTGAGAAAGAAATATCACCAATATTATAAAAACTCTTACAAAGAACAGAAACATAGGAACTACTTCTCAAATAATTTTTGTAGGCCAGCAGAACTTTTATACCAAAACTGAAAATGGCATAACAAGAAGGGAAAATTATAGGCCAATTTTCTCCATGAACATGGATACAAACTTCCTAAACCAAAAACTCAGCAAATTGACTCCAGCATTATATAATAATATATTACAATCTAGATGGGCTTAGGTTGAGTAAAAACTGAAAATCATCCCATGTTTCTAAGAATGCAAAAAAATAAATAAATAAAATGTAACATTTTTTCATGATAAAGGAAGAAAGACCTCTTAGCAAACTAATAATAAAAGAAAGTTTCCTTAATTCATTAAAGGTTATCTATAAATAACTTATAGCAAACATGGTGCTTAATGGTGAAATATTGAAAGCTAAGCACCTGAAATTAAATAACGAGATGAAGATACCTGGTATTAATTTCTATTAATATTGCTCTACAGACTGTAGCTAATGAAATTTAAAAAGAAAAGAAATAAAAGATATAAAGGTATAAATGAAGGAAGACTGGAAAGCTGTCATTATTTACAAATGATCGTGTATGTAGAAAAATCCAAGAATATCTAGTTAAAGAGTTAGAATTAACTCATGAATTTAGCAAGAACACTGGATAAAAATCAGTTTATAATAAGCCTTAATTATATTTCTGTATACTAGTGACTAACAATTAGAAGATGAATTGTAAAAAAGATACTGTTTATAGTAGCAAAGAGTTCAAGGTACCATGTGTGACAGCAAGAATAAATAGCAGAGGGACTTCCCTGGTGGCACAGTGGTTAAGAATCTACCTGCCAATGCAGGGGACACGGGTTCAATCCCTGGTCCGGGAAGATCCCACATGCTGCGGAGCAGCTAAGCCCGTGCACCGCAACTACTGAGCCTGAGCTCTAGAGCCCGCGAGCCACAACTACTGAAGCCTGTGAGCCACAGCTACTGAGCCCACGTACCACAACTACTGAAGCCTGCGTGCCTAGAGCCTGTGCTCCACAAGAGAAGCCACCTCAATGAGAAGCCCGCGCACCACAACGAAGAGTAGCCCCCACTCGCCGCAACTAGAGAAAGCCCACGTGCAGCAACGAAGACCCAACGCAACTGAAAATAAATAAAAATAAAATAAAAATATAAAACTTCAAATAAAAAAAGAATAAAGAGCAGAATCAAATTTAAGAGCACTTTAGATATCAGAATTATCAACTGAAGACTATGAAATAACTATTTCTATATTTAAGAGACTAAAAAGACTTAAAATATAAGCAAGGAAAGCAGACTGCAACAAAAGACTAAGGAGAATGAAAAAGAAACAAATGTGTATTCCAGAAATTTTAAAATGGATATAAAAATTAAAAGATAAAGATAAGATTAAATAGACAAAGAGAGATTTAGTGTACTAGAAGATGAATATAAGTCTACTTCTAAAATGTAACATAAAGAAATAGAGCGATAAAAGTGTTACGAAGAAATGAAAAGACACGAAGTCAGGATAAGGAACTGTAGAATGGGGACAATCACTTCTGAAGAGGTAATACCCAAGAAGTCTTAGGGGCACTTAAAAGACACCAATACTTGGGTGTGGGTATAAGTGAATATTGTGACAGTGTTTTTGAGTGAAAGAAAAAAATAGAGTCACAAACAAATATGTATAGTTTGATTTCATGTATATAAACTTTAAAAACATATAAAACTAGATGATCTAATGTTTAAGAACTCAGTCAGAGATTATAAAACTATTGAGAGAAGCAAGAGAATGGTAGTTGCAATTCAGGATGGTCATTGCCTTTGAGTGATGAGATGGAGATGGGATCCCCAAGGCTTTGGGGGGCATGGGTAGTGCTCTACATGTGCAGCTAGGTTGTGGGTACACGGGTAATTGCAACATTATTTATCTTTATACCCTTTCCAAATATGAGAGTAGGTTTGGACAGTTCACAGAAAAAGAAACAGAAGTTGCTTTTTAAATGTGAATGCATAGTCAATATTATTCAATGTACAAAATAGAAATTAAAACCATAAGTAAGCATTTTGTACCTATTGGATTTTGATAAAAATTTTAAAATGTGACAATATACAGTTCACCAAAGGTTAGGGGAGAAGACACTTATATGATATTGGCTGAAGTGCAAGATGGTTCAAACAATTCATAGCGCATGTGGTAGTACTGTTTATAATCCTAAAACACTCGAAACTCATCAATGTCCATCAGTGGGAATTAATTAAGTGAACTATGGCGATCCATACAATCTAACACTATGTAGTCATTAAAAATAATGAAGTAGGTCTGTATGTGCTTAAAGAGGATGACCTCCAAGAAATACTATTCAGTGAAATAAGATGCAGAATGTATGAATTCTTGGTATGCTTCTATTCATATAAAAGATAAATATATGTATTGTATGTTTGGAGAGGTATGAAGTATTGCTAGAAGGATAGCTACACAAAGGAAAACGTGTAAAAATAGTTAACTCCCGGGAGTAATGGAACAATGGTTCTAGGCTGTCAGGTGCACTTTCTTTTCACTATCATCCCTTTTTTTAACCTTCTGTATTTTGTATCATATGCAAAAATCATCTTTCAATTGAAAAAAGTCATTTGTATACTAAGATTCATATATATACAGGGCTGTAACATGGTCATAATACAGGGAAGCACGCGTTTGTCTAAGTCACTGTAAAAATACCCTCTATATTTGGAATTTATAACTAAAGCAATAATTCAAAATCTCTTAACAAAAGTGAGTTTTTGTTTTATTTTACACTACTCAAGTGTTATCATCAGGAAGAAAAACCTATTGCATGAAATTTCTAGTGCTGCCTGGGTTTAACTTGCTTGAAAACAATGAAAAAAATGCTGTTTCAAATGTTAAAAAAGAAAAAAGCTTTGCTGAATTCTCTCCTTTGAAATATATAAATACAAAGGCAAACAACAGAAATAATGTTAAGATACCTATTTTGGGATCCCCTCTCCAAAACCAGGTACGTTATTTAATTTCACTTTTTATCAGTTGTTCATTTGGGGTCAAACTTCCTACAGTTCCATAATGGAACTTGCCACTCTATTTTCAGAGGCGCAGATGGTGGGAAAACGTTTCACGAGTAAACCATTTTATTTGAGTGGAACTGAATTCGCTTTTCCAGCCCACAATTTCCAAATACGAAGTCAGAAATGAAATACACCCTTCTACAACCTAGTGGTGTGGCTCTGGGAAAATCATGTCAGCTCTCAGAAACAGTCTCCTCTGCACATGAGAAGGCCCCATGCCTTTGCTGTACTGTTGTGAGATTAAATCATGTGACACATTCCTTTGAAAGTAGCTGCCGGCTGCCTGACACACCTTTGAGTCCCCAGCCCTGGCCACCTCCAGAATCACTGGACAGCACCTAAAAATATCAACATCTGGCCCCATGGAGGCCAACTGAATCAGCATCTCTGGCCCTAGGCCTTAGCATCTGCACTTTTCAAAGCTCCCTGGACGATTCTCATGTGCAGCTACAGTTAAGAACCCTGGACTAACTCTGGACCAGGGCCTATCCTATCTTCCAGCTAGCTATTAAAAACACTGACATTTTTATTGATAAAACACCAATGAAGTTGTGAGGATCCACAAGCAAACAAACCGAGCACTAATTTGTCTGTGGTGGCATATGTGCTCCTCGTACATTTTTGATTCAAGAAACAAGAACTGCCTTTGCTACCCTGCTGGGATGCCATCAGCCATATTATCAGCCTCTGATAAGGTGGAAGTGACATTTTAAGGGAAGAGTATGAAGGGAAGTAGGAGGAAAGGAACTTGTGTTTTAAAAGCAGAAAAGACATATAACGAACGAGCATGCTCTGGGTATCAGTTTTTCCAGGTCAGAATCAAGCCTAATGACATGGCATATGACATAGCATATTTCTTTCCATGTCAATGATAGCTACTCTTTAAAATGACTACAGGTCCTTTCTCCCAGCCACACTTAGCACTCCCTACATCCCTTTACTTGCTCTCTGTTTCGTGCACAATAGTTTACTGATTTTTTTTTTTTACTATATATTTGCATTAGAACCTAAATTTCATGAGAGAAGCTTTAGCATCCCAGTTAGTTCTTACACCGTTGAATTTTCTTCCTAAACTTCTCCAAAACAAGAGACCTACCCCCTAAGGCAACACCTTTTTTTTTAATAAAAAAGAGATTATGGCATGTATCAAAGTACAGCACAATAGGAAAAACACAAACTAGAGGAAAGTAAAATGTTTTGAAACAATCATTTAAAAAAGAAAAAAAAATGCTTTCCTCAATAATAGCATTTTCCACACATGAAGCATTCTTTCCTACATTTTGCCTTAGTTTGATTAAAATGCTTGTTTCCAATTCTGCTGGATCCTCCAAAACATTTTTCTCTGGCCATCCCTTGGAGGTCACCATTACTCTGACTGGTCTCTAATTCTCTGGTATGGCTCTGGTTCCTCTCTTTAATAATTGGATTCTGCCGGCTGTTTGCTAGCCTTCAGCGTTTCCTCAAGACTAAGTGAACTTGTAACAATATAAGATAAAGCTTTTCCTCCTTTTATCTTTACTTTCTTTAGAGTCTTACCAAGAATCTTGTTTACTCCTGGGGGCTACAACAAATTATCCTTTCCCGGTTGTTTACAGGAGAAACCACATATGTGTGTTGTGTAACTTTAAGCAGTTCAACATGTCATTCCGTTAGTAAAGGGAGCATCTGACCTTGCTCCAGAAACCTGGCATCAGAGTCAGTGTTTTCACGAGTGTTTCACCCACCGAGCTGTGTGTACGACCTTGGCCAGACACCTTCACCTGAATGGACCCCAGTTCTACATCTCACTCATGAAATGCTAGCCAAGGTCATGTCAAACTTTTTTTCTCTATATAGAGTTCACAGTCATTTTATGGAAATATATTCACTACATGTAAATCACTGAGTGAACTTGCTGAACTGGGTAGGGTACAGTCAGCATGAACTTGTCTCCCACCAGCACTGTGAGACTCTCTGTAGGACAGAACTCTTCCTCCTCTACACATCATCTCCAACAGGCCCAAGAGGTCGGAACGGTGCGTTTTCTGCATTAAAACGTCTGTATTAGATACTTTAGTCTAAATCGAAATTTTAATATCATATCCAATGTAGTAGAGCTTCTTTCCTGTTCCCTAAGTTCAAGTCTGACCTGGCGTTTGGAGAGTAGCAGTGAGAAAGGAGAAACAAGACGAACTTTCTTTAGGCTGGTATTCTGCCAGCCCACACCAGCCCTGCCGGGCATCCTCGTTGGCTGGTCAGCATGCGTGCCCCACCAATGGTGAGACACTCTGAATATCACACCTGGCTTTTTCACTCTCCTTTGTCTCCCAACTCCTCTGCTGCTCCCAGCCAGAGCTTTTAGTACTCTCTTAGACAGCAAATGTCTTCTGCCTGTCCCAGTAAATATCCAAATGACGGCTCTGCCGTACAGCCCATGAACTGGCTTTTCGAGATGCCAGTGCACATGCCCTTCTTAGTTAAGATCCTTTCAAGACGCCTGAAGCCTGGCTACCTTTCACAGTGCCCTATGGGAAAGCACATACACTGGCTCCTCCAATTTGGGGAAATGCAGCTTCAACCACTACTGATCTGTCCTCTCTGTTTTTGCAGTCATCACCATGCAGCCTTGGGCCTTCAGACTTTTCCAAGCTAGAGGCAGACACCAGGCCCTGTGCCCCTCCCCAAGCTTCGAGGGACATAAATCAAACTCTCAAGACTGATTGCGTATGGGGGCACCTAAAAGTCTCATCACTCTGCAAACCAGAGGGAGATGCCAGTCTGTCTCTTGCAGATGACATAATATTTAGTGGTGGGACCATATTCACTTGGCATAGAAGGGGGAATTACCCCCTCCCCTTCCTAAGGAAGAGAAAAGAGAGCTGTCAGTCTCCTTCAAAGGAAGTTTCCTTCACCAACGTTGCTTTTGAATGCCTGTCTTCTCTTACCTGGGCTGTTGGAGTGATGGTAGCTGAACTGGGTTGCCACCTCCAGCAAAGCCCATGGGGTTACGTTCAGCCCTTTTCTTTAGTATGCTGGAAAACTTGTTCACCCCTTGTACCTTTCACAGCTTTAGAACTTTTGCTGAAATTCCAAGATAACAAAAAAGTGACATTCCCATTTGACTACATTTCACAATCTTTTCTCTTGCATGTATTTTTAAGAAATGCTTAAAGGATACTTGGGACCTTAGAATTACTCATTTTATCATTGAGCAATCTAAGGAAAATACTTATTCTCTCTAAGTCTCAGTATATTATACGTAAAATGAGCTAACAAGAAATTACCTGACATGATAATTATGAGATTAACTGAGATAATCTATGAGAATTCTAGGTAAACTTTTTAGCGCTATTCAAAGATTAGTTAGTATGGTAAATATAACCTGAGTAAAGTGGAAATCAAAGGCAGGTATTAAAATAATTCAGGCTTACAAAGCATCTTCCAGTAGGTAATATAAAGATACACACCTGAATACAGTCTGAGGCTTATGAACAGCATCACATACTCCAACCCTCAACCTAAACTCTTAGATGACACTAAAACGTTTAAAAATTGACACACAAGAAGGAGGGGGAGGATAAAGAAGGGAGGAAGATGGAGGGAAGGAGAAGAATTATTAAAGAAAGGAAAAGAAACAACAACACTAGAAAATGTTCACGGTGGCAACACAAAAGCCCCTTCTCATGGTGTATGATTACCAGCTCGTTTTCACTTCTCAAACATCCACTCAGATCTTGCCATCTAGCCTCCCTCCTGCCTTAGCATATCTAAAATGTTTTCTTTCCAAAATGCTAAAACCGCCACATACGTAACTTACAGTTTTCCAGCTATTTTATGCATTTGTTTTTTTGTCTCTCCAATTAAAATTCTGAGATGCAGGCTGATCTATTTCTTCTGTGGCCCTTGCAATGCACAGCAGATGGTTACGTCCACAGGTGACAATAAGAGTATATTCATTTGCCTTCATTCAAATCAAAGTGTGACATGAACCTAGGCTGAGAACCCTCAAGGTAAATTCACTTCTGTAGCAGATTTCATAACTTCTACAGAAAATGCTAAGGTGCTCAAAAAAATATACAGGTTGGAAAAATAGCTAATGTAAATGAGCACAGGCAACTGAGGTGACATGGGAGCCTCTCTGACACCCTTGGTGCTTCCAGTAAGAGTGGAAATACCGTGCGATATTTTCGAACTTCTGTTTTTGTATCAGCACTTCAGAGGAAAGAGAGCATATTATCTATACACACACACAAATACCTACCAAATGCAGGGAGCTATGTCACTATTTATATTAAGAATTTTTTTTTCAATACCAGAAAAACTTACTTTACTTTCAGGTTCAGTCTTGATTTGTACTAATCTCTTCATTCTTGCCTGCTCTGAAGCACAGATTATATTATTTCTGTTTGGTAAAGTGTTAATTCCTAAATGTGCGGAGTTATAAACAGTTTTTAAAAAAAAGAGGTTAAAACAAAATAAGCGCTTAAGAAATTACTCTGAATCAAGAACTATGCTGTCAATTTACATTTTTTACCTTTTCAAGTCACAACACCCCTTCAAAATAGCCACCACAGACCTTGGGAGACAGGCTCAGGGAAGGTAAATAATTTGCCGAAGACCACAGAGATCTATTTGATTGCAAAGTCTGTTTTTTGATCACTATTCCATTTTGCACCCCCTAGCTCATAACCAGGGCAAACGAGCATTTGGTCATTAATACTCTGCCTCTGAGTGGCTGGAAAAATGAAGTAGCTCGTCCCACCAGAGTCATTCAACTAAAATGTTTTTGTTTTGTTTTGTTTTGTTTACCACTCAGACACATATTTAATCATTGTAAAAATCCAAAAGAACCTCAGTGCCTAATCTCGAGGTCACAGGTCAACTGCCCTTGGCGGGTTGCTTGACAAGGCTGGACGTGCTCCCGCCTTCCTGCCGTCCACTGAAGCTGCCTCAACCAGCCAAGGAACAGGGGTCTGATCACTATGCTGACTTCTGTATTCTCTTAATCTCATTTTACGTACTATGTGTTTAGTTTCGATAAAGCATTTGTACCAATGGCTCTGGAGCTTGGAGGAAGACTAAGTGATTCTGAGTAACGTGTGGGCCTACACAGCAGAGCTCTCCCTGAGGAAGAAAAGAATAGGTCTTTTCTTCCACTATCAGGAGAGTCCCAAGTGTCAGTCCTATCCATGGGCCACTAGTGCTAAAAGGCTGGAACCCACTCTGTCTCTGAGCATGACAGGTCCTTGCTCTCCCTGGGGAAAGGCAAGGAGCTTTCAGTCAGGAGTCTCCTGTGAAGGAGCACCATGACGGCCATTTCCGATCCCTTCATCCAGCTGTTGTGAAAAGAGGCAAAGGAGGCCACAGAGCAAGAAAATGCTGAGTCTGGCAGACAAGAGAATGGACAGTTCTGCCCTCATTTGTGCTAGTCGTTAATGTACCACTTTTAAACTCCATGATGCTGCTTATTTCCCTTCATTGTGTAGGTGTAGTTGCGTCTAGAATGAATTCTAAACCAAAGTCACTTACGAAGCTTTAGTTTTCGGGTTGCCTATGAGGTATTTAGTCACACCAATTATGTAACAGAGCTGTCACAGACAATGTGGCTTTGCAAGGGTCCACCTTCTTGTTTATTGGCAATCAGGGAATGAATGCTCTCAAATTGACACAAGGAGCCTGGACTGTCCCCCTTTTATAGAAGCCACATAAATTGCCTCAGGACTCTACAAGAGCTGCCCAAGACCCTCATGGCTATGAGATTTCTATCTGTGGGCCATGAATCTGTTTCCCATGAAAGATTCTATATTCCAGCCAAGAGACACTCAATCCTGGTGTAAGTTTTGTTCTCTCAAGACATTATAAAGGAGGTAAAATGATGGAAAGAAAGGATACCAGGGTGGGAACCCAGTTCTGCCTCAAACTAGCTGGGAGACCGGAGGCAAGTCCTGGAAGGCCTCAGTTTCCCTGTCTACAAGTGTTACATTGGACTGGATGGTCTGGAAGTCCTGTCACACCCTGAGATTTTGTAGGACTGTTAAAATATCTGAATGTCTGAGGTCCTTAAAAAATAGGTATGCCCCTCCCCTCCCCAATTTAGACTAGATTTGCTAAGTATGGTGTTCCCCTACTCCCCAATAACACACTGCCTCCTGATCTGCCCTGGCTCCCCAGGGAGGAATGAAAGAAAGGGTTTGTGACACACAAAAGTATAAATGTAGTGACAGCTGACCTTTAGTAGAAATGAGTCTTGCCTTTACACAGCTCTGTATAACAACTGGCTATGCTTTTTCCTCTCCCCACCCCAAGCCTACTCTTTTAAGCATGCAGCGGGTATTCCCCACCTCCTATTTCTCCTTATTCCATCAGGGGACCCTGACGAAGGAACAAAGGAGTCTTACACAGAGGAGGTCTCAAGTACCAAACGGCAGCTACGTGATGATGGCAGGTAGGTCTGACACTAAAAAGAGGTTGTGTCCAGCAGAACCCAATTCCATAGGAGTCCCAGCTCCAAGGCTGGGAGGCAGCAGGCCTGGAGGACAAGCTCCCTGCTGAGAATCGGTCTGCAGGACCCACTGGAGGATGCCGTGGCTGCGCAGCGCCAGAGCGCGTTGTCGTAGATGGTGTTCACACTGGTGCAGACGGGCTGCTGCTGCAGCTCCGTCACTCGACAAGCAACGAGCCCGCCAACCACACGCAACAGCAGTGGCAGCAGCAGCCCCAGCACAGCCCAGGATTGAGTGTGGTTCCCGGGTGGTGGCTTCCGGGGCCGAGAGCCGGACTTAGATTTCGGGGCTTGATCTGTTTCCTTCTTAGGTTCCTTCTGCTCCTGGTTGGCTGCTTTGAGGGCGTCCTACTCCTTTCTCCGGCGCTCCTTCTCTTCCGCCTTCTCCCGCGTCCGCAGTTCCGCTCCGGAGCCTCCTTAGCTCGCTGCTTGGCCTCCCAACGTCTTCTCGGCCTCGCGGTCTATTTCCAGCTGCCGCTGCCTCTCTCGCTCCTGATCGAGCTGTACCGCCTTCGTGTGCTCTAACACCCTGTTGGCGCACTGCTCATGCTGCTTCTCGTCCAAGCAAGACAGGATCCAGGGGGTTATCCTTCAGGCCCAGCCACTTCAGACTCCTGAGCTGAGCAAAGCTGACAGGCAGGGTGACCAGCCTGCTGTTGAGGAGGTCCAGGTGCTGGAGGTTGACCAGGAGGCCGAAACCCGCTGGCAGCTGCCGCAGTTTGTTCTTACTCAGGTCCAGCTTCACCAGGTGTGTGAGGCCAGGCCACGGAAATCCGACGGAAGGGTAGTCAGTTTATTGCAGGACGGATCCAGTATGGTGGCCTTTGGGGGGAGTGGGGGGCAGCCAACTCCTTGACCAGGACCTCATTCAGGTTGCTGAGGCTCAGGGCCAGCTTGTTGCTGTCCAGCTCATCGCGGAGGTTCCCGCCCTGGCTACCGGCCTTGGTCATGGTGACGCCAGCTGAACGGGGCTCCGACGGGCAAGAGAAGGGGTGAGAAGCCGCTAGGTGGCTCAGCAGACTCGCACCCAACCGACAATGCCTGTGTCCCCTGCCACCTATCTGCTCCCCGGTTGGCACTCTGAGCCCCACGCCCCATTCCCACCGGTGCAGCTGCGACAACGATGAGGAAGTAACTCATCCCACCAAAGTCATTCAACTAAAATGTTCAGTCACCATGTGCACCTAGGTTTTTCTTTTTTTTTTTAACAGTTTTTAGAGATGTAATTCACACACCATACAAGTCACTCATTTACAGCCACTATGGAGAACAGTATGGAAGTTCCTTAAAAAACTAAAAATAGAACTACCATATGACCCAGAAATCCCACTACTGGGCATATACCCTGAGAAAACCATAATTCAAAAAGAGTCATGTACCACAATGTTCATTGCAGCTCTATTTACAATAGCCAGGAGATGGAAGCAACCTAAGTGTCCATCATCAGATGAATGGATAAAGAAGATGTGGCACATATATACAATGGAATATTACTCAACCATAAAAAGGAACGGAACTGGGTCACTTGTAGAGACATGGATGAACCTAGAGATTGTCATACAGAGTGAAGTAAGTCAGAAAGAGAAAAACAAATATCGTATATTAACGCATATATGTGGAATCTGAAAAAACTGGTACGGATAATCTTATTTACAAAGCAGAAATAGAGACACAGATGTAGAGAACAAATGTATGGATACCATGGGGGAAGAGGGTAATGGGATGAATTGGGAGATTGGGATTGACATGTATACACTATTGATACTATGTATAAAATAGCTAACTAATGAGAACCTACTGTATAGCACAGGGAACTCTACTCAATACCCTGTAATGAGTATATGGGAATAGAATCTAAAGAGTGGATATATGTATATGTATAGCTGATTCACTTTGCTGTACAGTACAAACTGATACAACATTGTAAAGCAACTATACTCCAATTTAAAAAAAAAGTGTATGATTCTGTGGCTTTTGGTATATTTACAGTTGTGCAATCATCACCACAATCAGTTTTAGAATATTTTTACCACCCCAGAAAGAAACCCTGTACCCCTTGGCTGCCAGCTCCCAATTCCTCTGTCCCTCCAGCTCTAGGCAACCATTAATCTGCTGTCTCCATATATTTGTCCGTTTTGAACATTTCATATAATGGAAGCATACAGTATGTGGCATTTGTGACTATTTCCTTCAATCAGTATAAGATTTTTAAGGTTCATTCATGTTGTAGCATGGATCAATACCTCATTTATTTTCATGGCAGAATACCATTTTATTGTACAGATATGTCCCATTCTGTCTATCCATTCATCAGTTAGTGGACATTGTTCTGTTTCCACCTTTTGGCTGCTATGAAGAATGCTACTATGAATGTTCATGTACAAGATTTTGTGTAGACACATGGTTTCATTTCTCTTCGTTCTATACCCAGAAGTGAAAATGTTGGATTCTATGGTAACTCTATGGTTAAGCTTTTGAAAACTGCCAGACAATTTTCTAAAGTGGCTGAATCATTTTTCATTCCCACCAGCAGTGTAGGAGAGTTCCAATTTCTCCACTTCCTCACCTACACTTGTTGTTATCTGACTTTTTGATGATAGCCATCCTAGTAGGTATGAAACAGTATCTCATTTTGGTTCCTATTTGCATTTCCCTGATGGCTAATCCTAGGCTTTCTTTGAAGTGCATCTTAAAATATTTGTTACAGTTATTCAATTCAGTGTTAAAATCCTTGCTCTTAAAGCAATTCAAAAATCAGTGAGAAAAAGGAGTGAATGTAAGCTGATAAGAATGTGTGTGTATATACCTATGCACCTGTGTGTACACCTTGCATGCATACATTTATTTACATGTAAACATGTATGTCTCAGAACTATGAAAGTGTGGGCTCTCAAGTTAAATTGCTTGAGGTCAAATCCAGGCACTGCTACATAGTACCTGAATGACCTGGAGTAAGTTGATTAATTGCTCTAAGTTCATTTTTCCTATCTATAAGTAGGGACAATAAAAACAGCATACATAATTTGCTTAGCATAGCGCTTCTAGATAGTTGATTTATAAATACTAGCTCAATATTTCTGGATTCATTGACTCTTTTACAATTAGGAGGCGTTTCATGGACTGCGCAATTTTAAAAAATCAATGAGGTTTACATTTTATCTTTGCACATACTTGTTTCTAAGTATTTCTAGTCCATATTTTGGTTTAGCCTTTAATAGATTCCCTGTCGTGGATCAGTGTTCCGCCTTACCTAATTTCTCACCCTCCCCTTCAAAATACAATGATAAATTCCCCATACAAAAAGAAAATAATAAGAAGTATCTTTATTGCAAAATAGCACCATCAGTTCTCATAGTAAAATGCATCCCATGTTGATACAGTTCTAAGAGAGGTCCCAAGGCAACCAAAAGAGGAAGAGGAAGCCCTCAGGGCCGGTGAAAGCATGTGCCCTTGAAGGGCAATGGAACTCTCCTTCCTTTCTCCTCCAAAGCCTCATGATTTAGTCCTTATACTCCCCACTCGTCAAACCAGGGGAGCAGTGGAAATCAGCAGCACAAATGACCAAATAATACCCCTTATTTCCATGTAGAAGCAGGTGCATTTTCCTCAGGATAAGTGGTGCGATGACACTGATCCACTCTGACAGGCCAGCTGATCTAAAATTACTCAGCACACAGCCCCTGGCTGGGGAAGCTTCTCCCAAGAGCTTATTCTGAAACTCTTCAATCCCCCAGGTGCTAATTAAAATTTACTGGATAATATTTGCAAAGCTCAATGGCCCTAGTTACAGCAATTATCAGTTACTAAATGTTAGTGCCGGGGGTGTCACCTGATGATTGGCTTTTTTATTCAAGAGGATTGTCCCTCTTCCCCCACCCATGATTCTTTCCCTCCACTTCTTCAAGAATCCAAATGGGCTAAATGTTTCAAATGGCTTGAGAGGAGGAAAAAAATCGTCATCCTACACTTAAAATAATTCTTTTTTCCTTGGACCACCAGGCACTGAGGGCTCAGGGTTTTAAACACAAGGATCCCACTGTGGAAGTGAGGGGCTAAATTGGAGGTTCACCTCTGAACCACCATCAAGGTGTGCTCCTGGCTCATCCATTTGCCCCGGTGACTGCATCAGCAGGTAGACCAAAGGCCCTGACCAAGGCCCGCTAATCTTATCAGGTTATTGCAAATGACTGCTCTTGAAATGGGAGACAGTTTGTCTAAACAAAGGAGAACTGACCAATTTATGGAGTTGGCACTAAAGGAGCCATAGGACAAGGACTCAGCCTGGTTACCATGCTCTGGCCCCCGCTTCTGCAGACCACACGAAGAGACGAGTATTGCAATGACACACAGAGGCATTTCCTGGGTTTAACTGAGTTCAAATTGCGCTTGATGGCCTTAATTAAGCAGATGAACTGTGACAAAAAATAATATGGTCCAGATACTCTCTAAATAAATGACCTTAAAATTAATAGTCAAACTTCTTTACTTTCTAATTCAGGAAAGACGTCAGATCCAAGACCAGTTTAACTCAACCCCATGATCTGGGGGCACCAGCGGCTTTTGCTCTTTGCTCATATAACAATGGCAACTTTTTACTAAGACACAGTGTTCTCAATTGTTTCTGTGTTTATTTGTTTCCAGAAGAACACTTTTCCAGAGTTCTCTTCCAAGAGAACTAATATTTGTGGAACATCTACTATTTGCCAGACATTAATGCTCGGCACGTTAAACAACCACATACAGCGTTCTTTGTCTTGGCCCAACTATAGTGTCAGCTCTTCCCTTTCCCTTTTAAATAAATCTATTTTCAGAAGCAGAGGAAAAGATGATGGCCCAAATTTTTGATAGTCAGGGATATGTGTAAAAGACATATAAAACAGTGGAAGAAAGACCAAACTTTGTGAGAGAAAATCCAAGGTTATTATAAAACTCTTCCCCTTTCAATACCTCTGACCTTCTCCAAGGCATTGAACATTCTGAGCCTAGAGGCACCTCACTGGGTCAAGATTAGACACTGCATGTGAAGGAGCTCAGAGAGCGGTGAGATGCTGCATAAAGTAAGAAGACTCTTACTCTAATCAGGAGGTCAATAGAAGTGAAATATTCCAGATCCTCACAAACACTGGCAGTGCTCATAGAGATCAAACCAAAAGGTTACTGAGTTAAGAAGGCACGGCTGTGTATATCCCGCAGCAAATGGCGACCATCAATAGTTAAAGCTGTTTCTGGTCCTGGTTGCATAAGGTTTTCTTCAGAACCAAGCAGGTTTAAAACTAACTTGCAGCAACAATTAATATTCTAGACCATTCTATTTCTTTCATTGTACAATATCATATAGAAACAGACTTTGCATCCTTTTGAAGTTTTATAGGAAATACATTGGGGTAAGGAAGAGAATGTACATTTGTTGTACAGTATATATAAGCATTCTCCTCCCTAAGCCCCCAATAAATTTCCTATAAAGTTTTGAAAGGATGGAACATGTCTAGCAAATGTTTTGTAAAAGGCTTGGGGTCAAACATACTTGATTTTCCACTAGGTTAAAATAATTTTTGTATGTCCAATCTATTAAACCAAATAATGAAAAAGACGTACAAAGCGGCAATTTCATCTGCACTTTCAATAGCTATTTCCCTGGGCTAACTTGTTGGCAAAGCAATTTGCATGAACATTACTATCCTCAACCAAAACATTCAGTAAGTGTCAGATATTCGCTGGGAACTTCTTGGTACTGACTGATCTACAAATCATTTCAAATACACGGATACCTGAAGGACGGGAGGAAGGGACTTCAGCCAGGAAAAAGGGTGAGGAGGAACCTTTCAGGAAAAGGAAGTAGCACATGCCCGTGGGAAGGAGAAACCGTGGCTGGAATAGAGTGAAGGGTGGGTGAGGTAGGCAGAGGTTAGATCACGCAGGACCTCAAGGTCCTAGGAGGAAACACAACTTATTCAGATGGTTTAATAATGAGATTTTAACAATAGGGATACTTTCAGATGTGTAGGCAGTATTTCAGGAGTCAGCACCCAGAGAAAGCATAACAGGAAGCTCTCACCATCCCTAGGACAAGAAGGAGGAAGAGAAGTATTGGAGTCTGGTGGGAGCTGGAGCTGTGGAGGTGAGGCTACCCACACCTGCTGGCAGAGAAGAAAGGCAGAAACAGGGAAGCAGCAGGAAATACCTCCAAACCCTCCGTCTCTCCTCATGCTCTGACAGTGCATCCCATCCGGTGTCTTTCTTGGGACATAGAGAAATTAGGGGAGGGAAAGATGGCAAACAGAGAATAACCAGCACACCGGACTTTTTATTTCATCCTAAGAAAAATGGGAAGCCTTTGAAAAATTTTAATCTAGGGAGTGAAGTGGTGAAATTGACAGCTTGGGTCTTTTCTGTTATAGGTTTTGTGAAACAGCATTCAAATGCACATTTTCTTCCATATTGATAATCGTTAGGCAAAAAGACTGGGGGGGGGGGGAGGGAAAGAGAGGGAGGGAGAAAGGAAGAAAGAAGTGTGAGATGTTTCAGGTTTGTTACAAGTTTTAAAACAAATAGGAAGAGACTATCAAGACTAAAGGCAAATTTGGATACTCCAGGAACAGCCACAAGTTGACACTAAGAAAATCTGTGGGTGATTCGTAGGACTTACTTAGAGAATGGCAATGAACTCAGTGAAAGATCATGCTGAAGATGAGAGATTTCATTTATGTTCTCTTTTTCTGAGGAGTTAGAATTGCAAGTTTGCATCAAAGGATTTGCTAGAGCTCAGATGTTTCCTGTTTTTGTGAACTTACAATAAGAGTTACAAAAGCTATTCTTTGGGGGGAGTTTTATTTTTCTTCATTGGGTAGTGTTGAAAGCAAAAAAAGAGATGAACTCTTTAAAACCACTTAGGTTCCATGGATATAGATTGATTTCCTGCTATAGTTAATTTTTGTGCCTTATTTCCCTAAAACAATTGGAATCTAAAAGCATTTTGAGGAAAACTCTAGACCTTTTAGTAAAAAAGATAGAAAGAAGGAATGAAAGAAAGAAGGAAGGAAGGAAGGAAAGGAAGGAAGGAAGGAAGGAAGGAAGGAAGGAAGGAAGGAAGAAAGAAAGAAAGAAAGAAAGAAAGAAAGAAAGAAAGAAAGAAAGAATATATAGCATGCATATTCTATAAATGAAGGAACCATGAAGAATCCAGTAAGTTTTCTAAATCAGATATCTTGCTACGTGTCCTCTATCATCTAGGGAGATTTTTAACATTGTAAATTCCCAAGGGCCCCTGAAAACCAACTGAAATGAAATCTCTGAGTAAGACCTGGGGTTTTGCATTTAAAAGAAAATGTCCTCTCTCTGATTCTGACATGCAGCTATCTTTGGCAATCACCATAGATATAATTTAAGGTCCAAACCATGTTTATTTTAAAATTCCAGATAATTAAAATGCTGGTGATGTTAGTCTAATGAGTTTCCAGGTCCTTCCACTTATATCATTCTATTACTCTTGTTACTCAGTTTCAAATTTAAATGCATAAAGATGGATTCAAACTTCTAAAATTCCTAGAATTGACTTGACCTCAATGGATTGTTTCCATGTTGTACAATGCCAGTGTGCACTTTTGGTAATGGGCTTTTTAAAATAACATATAATACATGATTTTAACTGTGTTTAAATTTTGGTTTTTCATTATGAATATATTTTAAGTGGTTTCTGACCTTCTCTGAGTACCTAGACTCAGGGTGGATACACTGAGATGGCTTAAGAAATAAAATGATTATTATTTACATACCACGGAAAATCACTGGTCTAGTGCTTTACTTCAGAGCTACTGGCAATCTTCTCTGGTGAAGGCTCCAATGGAACGTCAATCATTGTCAATAATCAGTATCCTGAAATCAACCAAAATCCTCTTCTTCAACATGGTTATTTTTTTAAACTTCTTTCCTGGAATCAAATACTCATCTGTGTCCTGTGTTTTTTGGAAGAGGTTTTGTGTAAGAAGACCTGCTTGACTCATTCTGAAGGATTTCTCTGATTTGTATTCTAGCTCATTCTTTATTACACAGTTGGCTCACTCTCTCTCTCTCTCTCTCTTTTTTTTTTTTTTGGCTAACCAAGGACCAAAGATTCAATACTCAACTTGGAATACAAATCAATTTCTGGAAATCTCATGCTTACCTTCCTACACCTGTCCTCTCACTATAGCAACACCAGAAGTAGACACAAACCATCATCATGTGTTTCTGTATAAACTACTTCTGAGATTTTTATTCTACAGTTTATACCCCTGCAACAGTATGATTTTCATTGCAAAGCAGAGTGACTGATCACAAACAACCACTTCCACCCTAGTCCAAAATCA
Source organism: Tursiops truncatus (assembly GCF_011762595.2). Classification (NCBI taxonomy): domain Eukaryota; kingdom Metazoa; phylum Chordata; class Mammalia; order Artiodactyla; family Delphinidae; genus Tursiops; species Tursiops truncatus. Next base: position 75,433,919 of record NC_047039.1, on the reverse strand, counting down.
TTTGAAATGAAACCAAAGCTGTCTAAAATATTTTATGTTATCGGAAAACAAAAAAATTTGGTGAATTTCTGAAGAACAGAAAACCAATAGGAATGAAAGAGGAACTGAAAACTACATACAATTGTAATGAAAATACACAGAGTAAATAAATGGTGTTGAGATCAGAGTAGGTTAGGAGGACACTGGGGGTCAAAGGATATAAGGAATGATAATGGAGCTTTAGGTAACTATCAACTCAAGCTGTCACCTTGTACAAATATCTTGAGAGGATACAGTAACTGAGTTTGCTTCCAAAAGGTATCAGCGAATAGAGCACTAAAACCAGAGGATTCCAGGCAGCTTGAAGGCACAGAGAGAGATGAAGGGGGTGCTTTCAAAACCAAATTATAGGTTGCCATCACACCATGTTCTTCAGTATTCATATCTCTCCAAAGACAAGCTTCTTTAGTCAAAACATGCATCCATAAGCAAGTAAGCAGGAAATGGTTCTGAAAATATGAGCAGATAAACTAAGAACCAGAAGATAGCTGAGGAAAACCAAAACTATTAAAGAATGAACTCCAGGGCTTCCCTGGTGGCGCAGTGATTGGGAGTCCGCCTGCCGATGCAGGGGATGCGGGTTCGTGCCCCGGTCTGGGGGGATCCCACATGCCGCAGGGCGCCTGGGCCCGTGGGCCATGGCCGCTGGGCCTGCGCGTCCGGAGCCTGTGCTCCGCGGCGGGAGGGGCCACGGCGGTGAGGGGCCCGCATGCCGCAGAAACAAACAAACAAACAAAAAAGAATGAACTCCAGTTCAGTAAGCAGAAAACTAACATATGGAAAAATATTTAATGGAGCAAGTTAAGACTATAATGAGATTATGTGGATTTGTTTATCATTTCTATAAAACTAGAAGGGTATTTATGAAAAAATCTGGAGCACTTGTTAAGAAAAGTAGGTTCAAAAGGTGAGATGAATAGCAAAATGAATTAGGCTGAAGAGTAAATTAGTGAGCTTAGACAATCATGCCAAAGGACTCACAGAACATGGTGTGAAAGGAAAAAATGATGGAAGATGCAATGAAATAAAGAGTTGCAGAGAAAAGATCTATTAGACCCAAAATCTATTCAATAGAATCATTGGGAAAAGGAAAGCTAGATAACAGAGAAAAATATATAATCAATGAAATAATAAAAGATTTTACAGAGCAGAAGAAAAGACCTAAAGGTATCAATCTGGAGAATGAGCACAAATCTACAACTAAACACATCAAATTCCACAAGCCAAGGCTAAAAAATAACACTCCTAAATTATTCCAAAGAGAAAGAACAGCTTCCCTACAAAAGAAAAAGAATCATATGAACATCAGGCTTCTCCTTGACCACAATGCATACTTAAAGACAATAAAACAAAAAAAATGGCTAATTTCTAATAAAAAACCTCCATTTTAAATATAATTGATTTTTACCTATTTTGAAAAGTTATAAGCAACTTCACTATCCACCAATGTATTAATAATAAGTGATGCTGAATAAATATTATGAAATACTACTATATGACTTGATAAGGGGACAGCAATTAGCACTTGCAACAACTTTTCTCAATATGATCCTCAATTCCAAAGGCAGTGGCGGTACGATTGAGAAGCTGAGCAGAGCCTTCAATAGACTCACAGGGCTAAGACCCAAAAATGGCACCCAGGGCCTGCCAAGTAGGAGGGTTCTTGTAAATACCCAAACTTTTGAGGGGCACAGCAAGCAACATTAAACCAGAAACAGTCTGGCCCTAACAGGAAACAAAGTCCAGGTTCAAACAATTCTAAACCCTTTGGGGTTGACGTGACCTGGGACTGTTAGTGCCCTTAGAATAACAGCCAATAGAAGCAAAGGGAAGGCTCACTGGAGAAAGAAAAGGGGTGGGATAGGGAAGGTGGGAGGGAGGCTCAAGAGGGAGGGGATACAGGGATATAGGTATACATACAGCCGATTCACTTTGTTGTATAGCAGAAACTAACACAGCATTGTAAAGCAATTAGACTCCAATAAAGATTTTTAAAAAATCATCCCAAGCATCAAATTATTTCTAGTTTTTCATATACAATATTTAGCATTGTGGGGGAAAAAAAACAGGCAAGGGAAACGCCAATCAGAACCACGATGAGATATCACTGCATACCTGTTAGGATGGCTGTTATCAAAAAGACAAGAGATGAGAGGTGTAGGCAAGGATGTGGAGAAAAGAGAACCCTTGTGCACTGTTGGTGGAAATGTAAATTGGTGCAGTCACTATGGAAAACAGTATGGAGGGCCCTCAAAAAATTAAAAAATAGAACTACCATATGATCTTGCAATTCCAGTTCTGAGTATTTACCTGAAGAAAACAAAAACACTAACTTAAAAAGATATCTGCACCCCTCTGTTTATTTCAGTACTATTTACAATAGCCAAGATATGGAAACAACCTAAGTGCCAATTGATGGATGAATGGATAAAGAAAACGTGATATAGATATAGATATATAATGGAATATTATTCTGCCATAAAAAGAAGGAAATCCTGCCATTTTTGAAAACATAGATAGACCTTGAGGTCATTGTGCCAAGTGAAGTAAGTCAGACAGAGAAAGATAAATACCATGTGATCTCACATGTGAAATCCAAAAGCAAAAAGAACAACAACAACAAAAACTCACAGATACAGAGATTGGTTGCCAGAGGCAGGGGGCTGGGGGGTGGGCAAAATGGATGAAGGGGGTCAAAAGGTACAAACTTCCAGTTAAAAAATAAATAAGTCATGAGGATGTAATGTACAGCATGGTGACTACAGTTAAGAATACTGTATTGTGTATTTGAAAGTAGCTAAAAGATCTTAAAAGTTCTCGTCACAAGAAAAAAACGTAACTATGTATGGTAACTAATGTAACCAGACTTACTATGGCAATCATGTTATAATATATACAAATATTAAATCATTATTTGTACACCTGAAACCAATATAATGTTGCATGTCAATTATACCTCATTAAAAAATTATTTAAAGGTGATATTTAACCCAAGAACTGATTGGAGTAATCAAGTAGAATACCAAAGCCAGACAAGGACACTACTACAAGAAAAGAAAATATCCCTGATGTACATATGCACAAAAATCTTCCACGAAATACTAGCAAATAGAATTCAACAGCACATTAAAAGGATCATATACCATGGTCAAGTGGGATTTATCCCTAGGATGCAAGGATAATTCAACATATAAAAATCACTAAATGGGAGGCACCACATCAACAGAATAAAGGATAAAAATTATATTATCATCTCAATGGATGCAGAAAAAGCATTTGACAAAATTCAAAATCATGTCACATTAGAAACCCTCAACAAATTAGGTATGGAAGGAATGTATCTCAACAAAATAGATGCCACGTACGACGAGCCCACAGCTAACATCATACTCAATGGTGAAAAGCTGAAAGCTTTTCCTCTAAGATCAGGAACAAGACAAGGATGCCCACTCTTGCCACTTTTATTCAACATAGTACTGGAAATCCTAGTTAGCCCAACTGGGCAAGGGAAAGAAAAAAGCATCCAAATCAGAAGGTAGAAGTAAAATTGTCTGTTTGCAGATGACATTATCTTATATAGAGAAAATTGTAAGAAATCCACCAAAAAAACTGTTGAACAAATAAATGAATTCAGTAAAGTTGCAAGATCCAAAAATCAGTATTAAAAAACCAGGTGTGATTCTATACACTAACAACAAACCATTAGAAAGAGAAATTGAGAAAACAATCCCCTTTATAATAATATCAAAAACAATAAGATACCCAGGAATAAATTTAACCAAGGAGATGAAAGACCTGTACACTGGAAACTATAGACCTTAAAAACATAGAAAACAAGAAGATACTGATAAAAGAAATTAAAGAAGCACAAACAAATGGCTATGGTCCTTGAAGAGGGATGAAATACAGGACAGGCTGCTGTATAGTTTACTCTGTTATTGCATTTCCACGTCTCTTTCATGTCCCTGTATTCTTCTATAATATTCTCTTTCATACTGAGAATACATTCATATAATTTGGGGACAATTTATGTCCTGAAAAGTGTGCAAAAAGTAATTTTAAAATCTGCATGTTATTAATTAAAATATCAGACTCCCATGGTCTTAACTTTCACTAGAAGATATTCCTTCATTTAATTCTAAATGTTCACATCATTTTATAATATGGAAAGAAACCAAAAGCAATAATGAAATCTAAAAGTAAACGGATTTAAATTTTAATACAAAGTTAGTAAAATAAGCAAAACAAAATTTGTTTATGTATCATAATCAATCTACATAAAAATATGTGTCATTGTGGATAAAACCAGGAAGAAAACAAAATGAAAAGGTTTTGATATCAGGCAAATAAGACTTTTTGCTATGGTTTTCCCCAAATTGTCTTTACTCTGGTTTACTCTTCTTATAAAGATTCCATGAAAACCAAATGTGCAACATATTTGATGAAAGAAAAATAATGTCCTCCATTTTTATACCATTCTTACTTCTAAAAGTCAGGTATGAGATTTGGGAAATTAAGTTACATGAAGAACTGCACACAGATGGCTGTTAGTGAAGAATAAGAATTAGGTCACGGGTCTAATTAACTCATAGTGGAAAAAATTCAATGTTTCTCCTACCTGCTAGTCATGCTGAGCAAGTTCTATGTCGGTATCCTGTTTCATACTACCTCATAACCTAATAGATTTTCTTTATTCAATCAGGTCTAGAAGTTACTATAAATATTCCAATTTTTCGTATACTTTCTAATCTCAACAGAATATGAATTCTCACTAAAGAACTCTCCATTCTTCATGTTGCTGCTTTTACTCTCTACCACGTATCATCCGAAATGTTTGCACCTTTCCTTGTATTGTCACATTTTGTTGATTTTCATTCTGTTCAGCTTTTTACTTGTTGTTGTGATGGAGTGGTGACTCCAGCTCCTTACATAGGTAACTGTTGATTCCTTTTTAGTTTTTATATATAAAGTATATACATTATATATATATATATATATATATATATATATAATATGTATCTTTGATCTAGCCATAAAGAACATAGTAGCCCAAAGAGGGAAAAGAATCAGGGCTTTGAAAAGATTCACACCAATTTCAAAAGGAAATTTCCTTGTTTGTAATAAAGATAATTTTCTAAGCCAATGTTGTCACTATCTTCAGTGACATGAGTGTCCTGAATTACAGCTGTGCAGGTCTTAGGAACCCAGAATGAGGGGGTATTTGTGCTTTGCCTGTAAATGGAAGGTAGTTAGGACCTCTGTTATACTGTGCATGTATTATGCTTTAGTGGACACAGTGTAATGCACCAACATATAAATTCATTTTAATATATACTCTAGGACCTGTTAAAACTTGAATTCTGTCTGGAATTCTCATCCTTTTTATTAGCATAAGAGATCACTTTTCACTGGTGAAATGAGTGTTCAAAATATATGGTTGGTGAGAAGGACTATTCAGCCCCTGAGACCATTACATAAGAAAGGTATAGGAATGTTGCAGGCCTATGCTCTATATGGAACTTTCTAGAGAATGCTACGACTGACCCAAATAGATATTGGCTGAGACTGAGTCCCAGTATTGTGGTTTCTACCTCAGAATGCATCCTTCATAGGTGCTTATGGGATTACTTGAAAACAGAGAAAGTTTTCCCCACGCTTAACTAAAATAGGTTGTGTCTTCTCATTAGTAGGTTATTGTAGTTGGGTCTAAGATTTGTTTCCAATGTAAAATACCACCTGCTGAAGAGACCTCAGAGCTTCCATATATTTCCAGTCTCTTTTTGATATCTACCAAAATGCTGGAAAACTCCTGAAGGGCCCAATTGGCTTATGTCAATTCCTATCGCTCTCTATCTGGAGACAAATACAAAAATATTCCAGAATCTCTGTTTTTGAGGACTTTAGGGTTTCATCACTAGTTTACATTATTTTATTTGTAATTTGGTATAATTTTAAGATGAGCCTCACTTGGAGGTAAAAGAAGTAACTACTGACTTGCTGGTTCAGTGACAAGAAGAAGATTCCCATGCCATAAAATTTTTCCTGAATCAGTAGGTTGATTCTTAACATTCTATCATTAACACATCAGAGCACTAACTAATATGTTTCATAATTGTTTTGTTATTGTTGTTTTTAAGCAGGAAATCTTATCACCAAGAAATAGAGTTCTCTGTCAGTTTATCGTGATTGTTAGCTAGAAGATTCTGTATTATTTGTAGAATATGCTGTCCACCGAGAGAGTTGTCATCCCCAGATGTGTGTGTATGAGTGTGAATGTATGTTTTGGCTCTCACTGCGTTTGAAGAGTATTTGAAATAGTTATAAACACTAAAATTCAGAAAATTTCACATAAAAATTCAGATTTTCATGCCTACCCTAGAATCACTGGTCCTTATGGCTTCATATCTCATTTACTTAAACTCCCCCACCCTGCAATTGAACCTAGCCGTTCTTTAAAATAGGGTGCATGTAAAGCTGCAGTCCTTGCCTTAATTTTTCCCCAAAGAGGACACACTGCAGACAGTTCCATTAAATGGCCTGGCAATGTGGAACAGAACAGGGTACAAACATGTTCTACAGCAGAGGTTAGCATGTAGTTTCAATATCCATCCTGCCTGTTTCTTTCCCAGTGCCATCCTCAGACTGAATGCTCCTGGTTTCTTCCAGTCTGGAATTAAAGGGTTTCCTATCTGTGTCAATTTGCTTTTTATTTTTTGTTAATTCAAATGAAATCAGTAGTTTGATGGACTCTGTCAACAGAAAATAGCTCTGGTGCCCTTTTCCCCTTTCTATTGTGAAACATACTCAAAACAAAATAGTTCATTTGTACCAGGAAAGCCATCTTCAGATACATAAAATTAGCCATTCCTTACTCCCAGGAACTCACACATTTAAAAAATCTAGTGCCCAGCATCTTGTAGGAATAAAGTGGAAAAACAAGCCCAGATGAAAGAGTCAGAAAGCTGGAATAGCTGACAATTATCATCAGAAGAGAGGATGGTGCTGGCTGAGGGTCTCAGGAGCCACTCACTCATCACCAAGGAGATGCTCCCTGGGGGTGGCCTTATCGTAAGAGGGAAAGCAGGATACAGTGATTTTTGCTGGTCCTTCATCATCTCTTTGAGTTTTTAAGTTGGAGTGTTGGAGTGCTCAGTCCTTAGGCCTCTTCTTTAATTACAACCATTTCTTTGATCATCTGTTCTAATCTCATGACCTAAAATGCCATCTGTACACTGTGTATCTGCAAATTTAGAATCCCAACCTACATGTTTCCAGTGAACTCAAGACTTGCATGCACACCTGCCTACGCAACATTTCCCAGTGGATGTCTAACTGGCATCTCAAATTTATCCTGTCAACATTTAAACTCATGGCCATTACTCCTAACACCGCTCCTGCGTTTTCCCCCATGTCAGTTGGCATCTTCTTCATCCTTCACTTCTCTCTTTGTATTACACCCCACTTCTATCCACTGGGAAAACACATCTGCTTTGCCTTCACTCTGCTCCCAGCCACAGGGCTGCCTTATTGTACCTTGAACACACTAGTCGTGCTCCCAACACGGGGTCTTTGCTGTTGTTTCCTGTGTCTGGAAGGCTCTTCCCTTAGGTATCTATGTGCTGCCCCCTTCATCTCTTTAAGTCATTGTTCAGATGTTACCTTCTCAACGAGTTCTTTTTCAACCAACTTATATAAAATGGTAATGCCCATCTCCCCTATACTCTCTATTCTCTATCCTTGATTTATTTTTCTCCAAAACATTTATTGATTTCTAACTTGCCATATAATTCATTTTTAATGTTTTTTATTGTCTCTTTCCCCTCAAAAAGAATGTAGGTTCTATGAGGCAGGTATTTTTGCCTGACCTATAGTAGATGCTCAGTAAATATCTGCCGAATGAAGAAAGACTCAGAAGGACTCTAATCTCAATTTGACCTAAAACTAGCTGTGTGACCTTGGACAAGTCATTTGATCACTCTGGGCCTCAGTGTGTTTGCCTGTAAAAATGAGAAGACTAGATTAGAATAGCTTGGAAGTGGGAATAGCAGTCATGAGGGAGTAGAAACAAAAAGATCAGTCCCATCGAAGTCTCTGTGGCGTTGAATTTGCTTTGACTTTAAGAAGGAACCAATTGGATTATGAGCCTTGGTGCCAGGCACTTGAGTAGTAAGTTGAGGCTCTCTGTGGCATTACAGGCAAGAGGGTCAAGCTGGTGGCATCCCAGTGGCAACAATGCCCTTCTTATTTTCCTCAAGGACTGGTTCAGAAGCTGGCAGCCTCCCCTGACAGACATCACCAGAGTGAGCAGGGGAGGAGGAGACCCTCAGATTCGGTGGCCAAGAGACCTGTGTTCAAATATGCAAGAAACATCCCCTTAGGTCTCCTGGAAACAGTTGGCCAGGTGGGGAAGGAGAAAAAAGAGGGTATAGTTCCTGCAGTTTTAGATAGGGCTGAGCCAGAGAAATACGATTTGGGTAAAAGCATGACCTTATTTATACTCCTCGGATGGCAGGGCCTGGGGAGACACTGCCTAAGGCTCACGGCTTCTTTCATTCTACCCCACTGCTCTATTAAATCCTATTCCCTGCACCTTCAGAGCAAATCATTCCACATAACACTGTCTGCTTTCTTTGATCCATGTGACTGGAAGGATGGACCGTCAGCTCCCCTCCCCCACCAACCCCGCCATCGCCCAAGGCACAATCAATTTTAATATGCAAGGGAAATAGACCACACAGGATCTATGGCCTCCCAACAGGGACCTGACATATTAACTGTTGTAATACCTCTAATTCAGTCTGTTTACTTTGGGAGAGGCCCGTCTTTCCTGCTCATCATCTTAACCCATACATCGGCTGTGCCATGACTATTTAGAGTGATGGGGGTGATGCTCGGGGCATAGTCATGAGAAGCCTGACGAAGGAACAGCTACAGGGAGCCCACATAGCTTCAGGGTAATGATGACTAATTCTGTTCACGTCCCTCACCCCTGCCTCGAAATCTTCTCTTGCCTTTTAAATTGGCGTCTGTCGGAGGGAATGAGTCTGCTGGTGTCACCGCTTGGTGCATTGACCCGGAGAAGGAACTCCTTCTTGTCACAAAGGGATGCAAGAGAGAGGAGTAAAGAACAGCAGAGGAGGGAGACGGGGGCCCCTGGGAGGATGAGAGATGAGCAGGGAGAGAAGGGGGGAAACCTCTTCAACCAAATGCCACTATTTTGATTCGAACACGTTTACAGCTTTTGTGACACAGAAGCAGATTACTGAGATGAGCTCACTACATGTATGTCACAGCCTTACATAGCTCAAGTTGGTGTATTTTCCAGAAGGGATCTCTATGAGAAGCAAGTAAACGTTTCAGCAGGTGATTCCATACAGGCAACCATTCTCTTTAAACTGCTTAGAACCTACAACAGGGTTTTGACCCTTGATGCATACTTAATTAGCTACAGTGAAAGGAAATCTTTCCACTCAGTATATCTCTAGATCACCAATGTTGAGCTGATAGTGATGTAGTTAATTGTCTTTAGATAACAAATGACATGCTTGAGGTCACACTTGAAAATGGGAAAAAAAAACACATAAAAAAAACGCTTCTCCCACTTTAAGTTGTGTCTCAATTATTTTCTTTTATTAGAGAGGGTTGTTTTTCCCCTTTTACTTTTGTTTTGTTTAAACTCTGAACACCTGTAAGTTTTAGCAAACAAGCAGATTCAAGCTCTAGTTTGGCAGAATCTTCTATCCTCAGATGACATGGTAAAATGCCTTTAATTAATTTCACTCATCTAAGAATGTTTATGTCCTTTTAAAATGAATGATCAAACAGTGCGATTTTCTTATTACATGAACAAATCTCTGGGATTACCAAAAAAAAAAGTTCCATTAATTTTGATCCAAGAACCCACTAAAGAAAGCCATGGTTGAGAGAGCTGGTTAATGTTTGGGTGATCCTTTTCTCACCTCTCATCTTGGAATAGGTTCTGGCTCAAAACCGATTCCCCAGCAAGACCTGAAAAGGCCTGAGGGAGTCTGGCCCAGCTCCCAGGCATTTTGGTTGGGCAATTCGCAGGAGGCCAGGGTGTTCCTGAGGATAACCCAGGCAGCTCACTGCTGGCCAGGATGAGTTCTGAAATCGTGATCTGGACTCGTGCCTGTCAGTCCTGGAGAAAACCCAAAGCCATAGATCTGCTTTAGAATGAGTCTGATCTTCTGCCAGCAGAGACAGCTGAGGTCAAGGGCAGGCTTTTCGAGGTCTTTTTGCCCTCGGAGGAACTCCCTGCTCTCCTTCAGCCCAGACAGAGCCTGGCCAGGAGCAGGAAGGTGTAGATAAGTGACCTTCTGCCACTGCCTGACCTGCTTAGGTGAAGGGCTTGAGTTCACGCCCCTTGGCTTGTGGCTCTGGCACACTCAAGACAAGGAATAATGACAATATTTCTTACAATTACGGAACAGCTTCTCCGCCAGGCACTGGGCTAGCTTAATTACAAACAACAGTGATGGTAAAAATTATTTTACCTTTGTTGTTGGTTTCTCCTGTCTGGACTGTAAACTCTTTGAGGAGGGAGTATTCTTTTTTTTTTTTTTTAATCAGAGTGTCTAGTGGTAGGAGGAACTCCATAAAGATTCAGTAAGCTTGAGAGGGCCACAGAGAAACCCACGTTCACACAAGTAGCAAATAGCAGGGTCACCTGCACTTCACCCTTATCCTGCCTCTGCCCTGTGTGGGGTCCAACAGGCCACCCTGACTTAGGTGCCCAGTCCTTGAAGAAGACCTCCAGAAAAGTGAAAAGGAGTGAGCTCACAAAGATAACAGCAATTCTGACAATATCAGGACTTCTGCTGTACCCAGAACGGAGCCGAAGGATTGTAACTTATCCAAAGGTTGTAATTCTTCTTCTTTCTCTAAACATGGGAAATCTGAAGAGAAGGGGAAGCTGTTGGCTGGCAAAGTCACTCCTTTTGGAGTTTTGGTTTTCCCTTGAGCAGGAACGCTCGGATAATTATTAACATATTCACTTAAGCAACGTATTTCTTACTACTTCTACAAAATGATCAGCAATAGGATTGAGTCATGTCTATGAGTCCATAATGATTATGATGAAAATATTATATTTTCAGTCTTTATAACTTATAAAGAACTTCCACATATATTTTAATTTTTACCATTAAAACTATAGGCATGGAGAGTATTATTATCCCTATCATATGGGTACGAAAACCGAAGTCCAGAGAGAGAGAGATTACACGATTCATTTGAAGTTACATGGCTAATAAAAAACAGAGGGTCAAAGTTCAGATCCTGATTCTAGTTTACTGTTCTGTTCACATTGGGAACAGAACAGGAATGGCTCCCAGTCGTGGCTGGGTATTAGAATGATTCAAAGATTCTTATTCAATTGGTCTGGGATCAAGCCCAGGCAACAGTATTTTGGAAACAAACCCAGATATTTGTGCAGCCGGGACTGGGGAACGACCCCGTTACGATTCTGTCTGTTAATGATCAGCGCACTTGCCCAGGCATAAACTGGGACCTAGCATTTTGTCACTCTAACAGAAGCATCTCAATTATAAACTAATATTTGCAGAATTATTGATATAAGACATTAGTTTCACAAGGGCTATTGATTTTTCAAGGCACCTTACGGGTAGTTTGCTGTTCTCTAGCATTCGTAAGACTGAAAATTTAATTACTAAGTTTATGATCATTCCCTTCATGACTAACCACACATAGAAAAATTTCCTGAGGCGAGAAACCATGTCTAATTAACCTAAGGGTTATTTAGACTAAAGAAAAGAACACTGAAAAGCAACTTAATGAGTCCAATTATATCCTTCAAGCCCGGGAAGGGCATTACCAACATGCTTCCCTTGGACACGAAGCAGGCAGACCTCCCTCTCAGCCTCTTTGCATTCTCTCCCCCAACAAACTGAAGCTTGGCTCAGGAGAGAGTGAGGTGGTGACTACTAATGGTGGTGGTTTTTATATGACTTCCAAAAAGTGAAAAGGATATGCCGAGTTAGAGTTCGTTCATGCAGAGAAGAGCCAAGAGAGGCAAGATGAATAGTAGAATGCTGTTGATCGGATTAGTCAGCATAGCTAGGCTATGCAGCAGTAGCAACAACACAAACTTCTAAATGGCTTAATGTTTCTCGGGCACATTATGCGGTCCATGCTGGTTGGTGAGGGAGCCGGGGCAGGGGCTCTGCTCCAGTCATCCTGTCATGCAGAGGGCCACCTTCTTGTGATTGGCCATCTAGAAAGTGCAGCCTTCTTGGTTGCCATGTCAGGGGAAAAGAGTAAGAGACTGGAAATTATTCATGGACTTTTCACTCCTTCGCTCTGTAACTGACACACATATACGGTCGTCCTTTGTCCCTCAGTATCTACAGGGGATTGGTTCCAGGACCGCCACAGAAACTACAATCGGTGGGTGCTCAAGTCCCTTTATATAAAATAGTATGGTATTTGCATATAACCTACACACATCCTCTCCTATACTTTATTTTTAAAAATTTTTTTGCGGTACGCGGCCCTCTCACTGTCGTGGCCTCTCCCGTTGCGGAGCACAGGCTCCGGACGCGCAGGCTCAGCGGCCATGGCTCACGGGTCCAGCCGCTCCGTGGCACATGGGATCCTCCCGGATCGGGGCACGAACCCATATCCCCTGCATCGGCAGGCGAACTCTCAACCACTGCGCCACCAGGGAAGCCTCCTCTCCTATACTTTAAATCATCTCTAGATTACTTTTAAGAACGAATAGAATGTAAATGCTATGCAAATAGTTGCTGGCATGCAGAAAGTTCAAGTTTTGCTTTTTGGAACTTCCTGGAATTTTTGAAAAAAATATTTTCAATCCATGATTGGTTGAATCCTGGGATGTGAAACCTGTGAACATGGAGGGCCGGTTGTACTGCTTTATTAAAAACATGTTTCAAAGTTGAAAAGGGAAAAAAATACCTTAATGAATATGCTATTAAGTTTTCATGAAAAGCAGGAATTAAATCTTTTGTGCAGCCCACATGAATCTAGGCTCCCTAGGACACCTCAAAAGGAGAACTTTTCTGCCTTTTTTAGAAGGGGGAGCAAGTCCCTCCCCAGTCACTTATCCTTAAGAGGGGAGTCGTAGAAGAGGTGGTGAGAGGACCACTGTTGATTTCTACCCACTAAGAATAGACTAAGTGATGAAATACTCATCCTATTGGAAAATGTGACTACACAGTGGCCCTGGTGCCTTTCATGTCTATTCGTTTATTCATTTATTCATTCATTCCTCATGGAATTTCCCCTAGAATTTAAAAAATGGGCTTGCATCGGATGACTTATATACAGTCACGCCTAGATTTGGTAGCCTCTGGAGTGCCCTTCCGATTCCACTAAAGAACTGGAATTAGAAGATTTTTAAAAAATGAGCCAGGTTTTGCACAGTTGAAGAAAATGTATAACAAAGAATAAACTAGACAATTTCGAAAAGGGCATTACATTACTTTCCCTAGAATGCTGGAGGCTGCATTCTCAGGAAGCTTTCTGCTTAATGAGGTACCCTTAGGGGAAGATAAGAGATCTCTTCCATAGTCTTTCCTTTTGGCAACACTTGTTCCCAGCATCCAAGATTCTCTTCATAGAAGTAAGTGGGCCAACAGAAAGCAAGTAAGCCAATTTGATAACTTCGAGATGGTTTCTGAAATATCCTACCATTACAACGAGCAAGTCTGAGGACAGATCCTCTTCCAAAGCTATTCATGGCAGCTTTTTCACCATGAAAATTAGGCCCAAGACCTTTGTTAAGGGTTGAGAATTCCACATGGAAGAGAAAAATAGAGTTGGAAAAAGTTCAAATGACACTGATCAACTCTTAGTTTTGAAGAAATAGTAAAACTTTGTTTTCTTATCAATTCATATTTAAAGGTAACAAAATCTGTATCCCTGCAAATAAGCAAGATATTTTAAAAATCCTGTGTCAGCGTGCTAATGATGTTGTTGCATGTAGTGCCTTGTAGGAACTAAGTCTTTGATTACTATCATTTATTAAGATATACTTGGAAACAATCTCACACAGGAAAACATTAATTTGGTGAACTATTCTAAAAGAATCTATCCATAGCAACACTGAGCATATACAAAATCTAGGTAATCTATTCCATCAAAACTTTTTCTTTTTAATCAGAAATAGGATGCTTTACACAAATAACATGTTCAAAACCACCCAGTTCTTATTGATAACAGTGGTTCTCATCCCTGGCTGCACATTAAAATCACTGAGGGAGCTTTTAAAATTTAGTGCTGATTGAGCCCTGCCTAACCCACTTGAGTCAGAGTCTCTGGGAGGGAAGTCCAGACACATATTTTTCAGTGCTTCCCCCAATGATTCCAATGTGCAATCAGGGTTGGCAGCCACTGCCACAGAACGCTTCTTATCTCTTCAGGCTGCAGCAATATGACGTTCTCCAAACTTCCTGTTTTTATACTTTCTCCCCTTTCTAAAAAGCAGATGTGTGCATATCGCTTCACCTCTCTTAAAGAGTAAGTTTCTGGAGGGTGGAATCCATTCCCATAGTTTCTAGTAAGGCACTGGCAGGCAGCACCATGCTGAATAAGTATTAGATGATTGAGTGGCATACTATCTGATCATCTGCATAAATCTACTTCCAGATTTTTAATTTCATAGACTCTAGGGATCCTCTTTCAGTAGAGTAGGAAAGTAATGATCCATGAGGAAATGAAAAGTGAAAAATTAAGATTAGTAATTTGGTGACTCTTGTCCAGATAACACCTGAAATTTAATTGCAGGTGATTTTTCTGACATGTTCTTGGAGATAAAGAAACAAATGCTATAATGGTTTTCTTCGAAGACATTCTATATAGCAACTTTACAGTTGTCCTTAAAGCAAAAATATCAATGAATGGAAATGAGGTATTTAGGAGCTAGATAAAATCTTTTTTTTCCTTCAGAAACTATAATAAAAAGGTGTTTAATATATAGTTGTATTTTGCTATTGTAAACTAAAAATAATAAATAAATTGATCAAAATTGACCAAAATGAAAGTAATGTTTATTTCTCAGTTACCCTTCAATTTACACATCCAAGAATCTGCTGTTTTTTACCACCTTCCATCTTGTTTAGGCAACTTACTTGTAACACAGCTCACAACTGGTAACCCTAACCAAATGAACACTAACCTAATGAACCAGTTCCTCAACCAAGGCAGCTGTATGTTCCTGCAGCAGGGGCAACTACTCTCCTACGGACTTATGGCTGAAGAGTTACCAATCCTTACTGCGTTATAAACAACAGTAGTTTTGTAGGATAGTCGTTCAAACACTAAGTTATCCAAGCACCATATTCAAGAACTTTGCCATATATTCACAATCTCTATACTATTTATAACTCGTTTATATTTTTAAGACAATTCACTGTTTTTAGTTAAATGGATTTCAGAGGAAAACTTCAAATCGCTGTCATAAATAGAAGGTGTTTCTAATAGGAGATACATAAATATTAAAGTTAAATGGTTGTTCATCTTGTGTACCACCAATAGTATGAGAACCATCACACAATGGGAAATACCAGCATAAGTAAAATTACGTTAAGTATCAATTGCATCCTATGCCAAGATTCATACCATTGCAAAAATACCTGAATTTAGAAATGCCTCTAAATTTTAATTAATACTGGGTAAACTTAGATGGGTAGATGAGAAGTGTAAGCCCCTGCCTATTTCCAGATTCTTGAGGAGGTAAGTAATTAAACTTTAATAAATTCTATGAAAAGGAAGACCACAGAACTCCCAACATGCTCCTTTGGAGGCATTTTACTGATGACCAAGCTGAATTTATAACATCCAGGCAGATATGAGAATAGGAGCATTTTAGCATTTATCACAGATTGTAATCATTTATTTACACACCTAGTTTTATTTTGTTCACTGGTTTACTAACAATTCCTAGGCCACCTCTAAGTTCTATGAGAGCAGGGACCACATTCAGCATTGGAGTCCCAGTGATAGGTACATAGTAATTGCTAAGGTAATGTTTATTACGTAAATGACTAAATATTCTCTTTCACTCTCTAAAAATCTCCACTTCCAAAGTGAATGTCTTCTTTACTCACATTCTAGCCTGATCTGAATTATATAACTTTCACCTCTACTCAGGTACATTTTTATACACCTCTTACAGCAACACCAAACTCATACTGTCACCAGCTCCCAACTCCCCATGGCCACCTTCTTTCCCACCTATAAAATCCTCACCGGCTAGGTTTGGTGTTGCATTACCAGTGTGGCAATTTACTTCTCTACTCAGGCAAGCTTCTGTGAGCACCTGGAGACCCACATCTCAGACTCGCAGGAGGCCATGCCATGGGAGGGGGTAACGACTGTAAGACACATTTTGTCATCTTACATTATAATCCGGGACAGCAGAAAACACAGGATTGGCTTGGCTTTCTGATGTCAAGGAATACAAATGATACAAGACTTGGCAAGTACCCTAAGTAACTTAGCAAGGAGCTTCCACTGCTGAAAGAGTAAGTATCTAAAATGTTTCTTTCACCACTCTCTTTCCATTCATCCTTGTTCTGTCATCAGTAGCATCACCCTAACAAAGAGTCTAAGGAAAGTAGGGCAAGGGAGAGGCACTAACAGAGAGGGGGAGAGAGGGAGAGAAGAAGAGAGGGAAGGATGGAGAGGGGGAGAGAGGGACAGTGGGGGAGAGAGAGAGAGAGATGGGGAGGGGACATGAGGAACACCCTGCTATCCAATACCCATAAAAAATTTGTTTTTAATTCCCTGGCTCTCACAGATGGAGGCTGCTGCTAGCATTTAAGATAAGATTAGCTGGTGGTGTGCTATCAGCACCTCCACATTTTCCCTGCAGGGATTCCTTCTGACAGGCTGAAGCTGGAGGCATGTCTCAGGATTAACACGAGCTAATGATTATACACTAAAGCTTTGGAACTGTTGGACTAATAGGATTAAGCAATAGCAGATGCAGGTCCCCGTTCAGGTTAAAAATGCACTTTTTACATTACAAAGTCAGACAGATCCCTTTGAACATGCAATGAATATGGATGTTTTCAATTATCACAGTCTTCCAGGGCTATACGATATGGTAAATTAATCCCTTTAGAACATCGGAAACAGGACAAAATAGCCTTCTTGAAGCTGAAATCCCTCGTTTTAGATTTTCTTTCATGGGGATAAGCAGCGGTGCACCTCACATAATTAATCGTATTACAAACAAAGAGAAAGAAAATTTTTTTTAAATGTGTAAAAATTGTTGAAATATTTGAGAAACTGAGAAAAAAAGCACTTTGAAATCAACATCTCTTAATTAATATCCAAACAGTCGAACATACAAACATAAGGAGTGACAAGCAAATGGCCGGATGTGTGTTGGGATGGGTTTGTATTTCTCTATGCCTCAGGCTGTTGGTGCAAAAAGGGGGAAGGGAAAAAAATTAAGGTCACTTAAAAAAATGAACAAAATAATAACTGCCAGTAGAAAGCACTATTTCTAAGATATTTGAGTTGATCTGATCTTATGTTCCAGGTCCTGGGAGGAAAGGGGAAGGAATAGGGCATAGTGAGATATTTACATTTTGCTGCCACAAGAAAGGGTCTCTGCTTCGCAGCAGATAAAACCATCCCTCAGAATAGCTGGAATGTAAATCCCCATTATTGCAATTAAATGGGGCTGGATGTGGACATTAGTAGGGGGGTGAACCTCAGGAGTTTCATGTGTTTGATTGACTTAGAGAGGATGGAGGGGGGAGAAAACAACTGTGTATAGGGAGGACTTCCCAGAGAAAGCTGTTTGAGCCGCCAGCAGGGGATGGAAGTAGTTTTACAACAATCAGAATAAAGCAGGCTTACCAGCATGGGTCTGAGTCTTTGAAAATTCTAAAGCCAAATATCTTTATATTTGGCCTGAGCAGTTGGTATTAACCTTCATTAACAGACCCTAGAATCATACTGCCTAATATCACTCCCCACTTCACAATGAGGACAAACTAACTGCATGGGTAGTTTCTCCTACAAACAGGAATCCCAGTTTTTCTTTTAATTGCAAAATGAAAGAGAAAAAGGAAAAAGGGAGACTACACCAGCTCCTTCATTGAGTCCATTCTTTGGTTTTTATTATGCCTGACATAGTTTGTTTCTAGAAAACTACTTGGATACTTCCACCCAGGATTCAAATAAAATCTGAATCAAACAGTTATGACAACTGAAGAAAAGCATGAGGTAACTATGGAGCATTCACTCAGGTTCCAACATTCTGAGTCAATCAAAAAATACCCAGGTGGGCTTCCCTGGTGGCGCAGTGGTTGAGAGTCCGCCTGCCGATGCAGGGGACACGGGTTCGTGCCCCGGTCCGGGAAGATCCCGCAGGCCGCGGAGCGGCTGACCCCGTGAGCCACGGCCGCTGGGCCTGCGCGTCCGGAGAGGCCACAACAGTGAGAGGCCCGCGTACCGCAAAAAAAGAAAAAAAAAAAAAAATACCCGGGTGTCAAACTCCTTCAGTTTCCCAGATGGTCCAGTACAACTAGATTGACCAGGATTTTCTATGAACATCAAGAGTCTAATGTGCCTGCTCTGTAAATACTACTTGGACAGACTAAACTACCTAAACTAAAGATGCTAGCAAACTTCCATAAACATTCATATTTTTTAAACTTTTGATTGAAAAAGTCACTTCTTGACAGAATGAAATAAATTATTACTTTAACTGGACTATTTGGCATTCCTCTTTTTTTTTTTCATTGCTTCTCTGTCAACTGCACAATAAATTCAGAGGCTATAAACTAACTTTCAGATTTAAAAAAAACTGCTCTTCCTGTGAAAGGCATCAAGAAAGCTGTTGTGTTAAACATGTACATCTTCTCCTTTCTTGGAAGAAAATAGCGATTGATAATTTTTTCAAATGGACTTAATCTTCCCTAATCATTATGCATTTTTCAATGACATATAGTAAGTCCCCTACATATGAACTTTCACGTTGCAAACTTTCAAAGATGTGAACAAGCTACTACCCAGACATCACTGGATGGGTTTTTCAAGAGGGTAGATAGAATTGAATCCAGCAAGAAACCAGAACCTGTGCCATCAGTGTCAGGTGTGAGTGAAACTGCAGTTTGCCCTCCATCTCCTATTATTGACGATCCTTCAGCTCTACCATCTCCCACCTTCTCTCCCTCCTCCAGTCAGTAACTCTTCTTGCCTGTTCACTCGATGCCAGCCCCTGTATGCCAGCTGTTGTACTGTACTACTGTACTTAGCAAGGTACTGTACTATAAGATTTAAAATGTTTATTTTTTGTGTTTGTTTTTTACATATTATTTGTGTGAGAAGTATTATAAACCTATTATAGTACAATACTATACAGCCGATTGTGTTAGTTGGGTATCTAGGCTAACTTTGTTGGACTTATGAACAAATTGGACTTACAAACGCGCTCTCAGAATGGAACTCGTACGTATGTAGGGGACTTACCGTACATTAAGATAAGTACTACTCAGTTTTAAAGTGTTTGGGAATCACCTGGGATTATTGCTAAAACGGAGTTGCTGTTGCAAAGGTCTGGGATAGAGGCCTAGAGTCTGCAATTCCAACAAGCTCCCAGGGAACAGAAATGCTGATGGTCCAGGAGACCACACTTTGAGAAGCAACTCATTAAGATAACAAAGCCATTTAATGAATGATGTGTCACTCAGACTTGAGGAAATCAAACATGCCGACTCCGCACATTGCTCTTCTGGCAAAGTACAATATTATCAACTTAGGAGTGAATTTGATGATAATCAAAACACCCCATTTCTTGGCCTTTTTCCTAAATATCAGTCTCTTGTCCATTCTACCAGGCATACTCTTAATTGGTTTAGTTATTCATCCTCCAAAATTATGTTATGATAGATTTATCATTTGAATAGCTTCTAAACCACCATCTTAATTAATTACAAGTCCATTATAATTTTTATTCCTCAACCATCTTAAAAACTGACAACACGGATGCTATCATTTTCAAGTGAAGTTTGTTAGAGTACTATTGTATTTAGAGGCATTTTGTATATTATGTCAGTTTGATCTGCAAGACACGCACTAAATATTCCCATGAACTGCTGGATTATTTTCAACAGTAAATAAACTTTAATTCTGATATCTGATACTGAACCTTATTCCCTCTGAAATTTTTAAATAAAACCTAATTTTTCTCCCAAATTTGGTCCATTTAACAAGGCACTGGAAGGAGGAGGGTAGAGAAGGAGACATTGCTATAGCAAATGCAGACCTCATCTTGGCCATCCCAACAGTTCTTGTACTAGTAGGAGAAACAGAGAAACACACGTTTATAAATCAATGTCATATATGCAATAATAAAGGTGAAACCAAAGTCTAATCAGAACACAGACAAGTAAATAAATAATTGTTGAGTAGAGCTAGAGAAAGGTATTGAAAGGAAAAGTTTTGAAGGATGAACAGAAGTCCAGGGAAACGAAAACTGAAAGCACATTCTGTTAATATAGAAAACACAAAAATGCATCAACCAACATTGGGTAGGAAGATCAGGGTGGCTTCGAAGTGTATCCGGCTGCATACATCAGTCCAGCACAGAATCCCTGCTGCAACACAGCTTTTCAGTAAGGAAGCGACAAAATAGATAAACAAATTCTGCTTCATTTCCTCTGCTTGGCTCCCTAGGGAACAGTAATGTGGTCTATAGATTTAGGCCTCTATCTCCTTGCTCCTTTGGCTTCACCATGGGTCTCTGTTTAAAGCACTCATGTTGCACAATAATTAGCACACAGAATGTCCAAGTCAGTTTGTAAAGTCTCGTAATCGCCAGAAAGACAGGCCTGCCAAAATATGGCACGTTGGGAACCGCCACGGCACACGCTTCCTTCCTATACTCATGCCTTGTGTCCACAGGATGGGTGGGGAGTGAGAAGAATCATAGTCTCTTCCTCCTGCCTTAAACTTTGGACTCTGTGACAAACAACAATAATAGTAATACAACTTGGTATTACACTCAAGGAGCTCAAAAATGACTTAAAAAATTCATGCATCAGCCACCAACCCCGTAGTCAGCACGATGCTTCAGCAGTTTGAGGAGGTAAAAGGGAACAAAGCAAATGAGCGCCGCCTTCAAAGGAAGTGCAGATTAGCTGTGAAGGTAAGACAGGAAGATACGAAAGAGGATTCATGATAACTGACTGGACCGTTATCATCTGGAAAGACCAGACATAAGAAATGGACACCACAGATGAAAGGCTTTGCATACGCACTAACACTGCACAAAGTTTAATATAAAATCGGAAATAAGTCATTACATCTCTTACAATAGGCACGCACTGGATATAAGGACAATCACTGAACAGTGAAAAGAAAGGTTATGTCAGAGAAAGTATTATTAGAGTCCTTGATACAGATGCAGGCACACAGTTAGAAGAAGAGCTACGCTCAACAACTTGAAACCCTGCAGTTGCAGTATGTCCTCCTGTCACAATCACTTGCAATGCATGTGGTTTTTAAACAAAGTTTTATTGTGAACCAACGTGCCATACTCCATTTCCCTAACTGCCATCCCATTCTACTCTCACACTTCCCTCTGCATTCTGCTTTGCTTTTTGTCTTTGAACTATGGGCCTTTTCAACATGAATCTTGTGAAGGTGGAAATGACCGAGTCCTCAATGATTTAAAACCCTCTAAACCCTATCTTCTCTAGCGCCTAAATCGTTCCTTAAGTGGCTGGCAGACACTTATTTCCAATCAGAGGTGTTCATTAAATAAGTGATTAGAAAGCAGGGTAGATGTGGCTAATTGTTGAAGGGACAAGAAAGGGACATTAAACACATCTTATCTGAAGTTTTCATCGATTGTTAGTAACGCATTAAATGTTGCCCTGCTGTCTCAAACTAGTTAATGGTATTAGCCTTGTCAGTAGAATGGCTCTGGGGAGAAACTAACTCGATATTTTTCCACAGGACTCAAAACCTTTGCACAAAAGTCAGCCAGATGTTCCTAATTCTAGGGAACATGTTATTTTAGCCTTCGTGATGATGACTCAACATTGAGCCTTGCTGCTCAGTAAGATTCCAAAAGAGATGACATTTTGCAATCCCCAGCAGCAACATGTCCCCTGTCTGGAGGCGAACCGAGAAATAGTCCACTTCAAATGGGCCTCTAAACAGCTGTCAGGTCAGAATAACTTTAAGTCATTACCTATCTGAGCCATGTTCAACCAGTGACTTTTAAGTGGTGAAAATCTCTGTATCATGTTACTAATCTCACTGGCCAGCAGTGGTTGTGTCAGCAACCAAAGTTCCTTCTAAGTAAGCAGGCAAAAATAATACACTGCCCATGATTTGGAAGTTAAAGGAGCAGCTGAGCCGGTGAAAAGTTCAGGAAGTGAGGAAGTCGAAAACACGCCTCCTCAGAGCTTCTCCTCCAGAATGATTCACGACAGCCTTTAAATCACGATGCGCCACAAAAGAATTCACTCCAACTTCTGACCTGCTAATGTTTAGCGATGCAGACCTTCCCCACAAAGACACATAAGCTGCCTTCCTCTAGTCATCATTAGCTTGGATGATGAGCTTGGACCCAATTTCCTGACCAATTAGCAGCTCAAGGGTCTAAAAGTAAAGAAATAGGGAACGGCTGTAAGTCTCTATGATTACTTCTAAACCCTGCAAGTCCAGACTCAAATAGCTACCCTATAGTTTTGTTCAATTGATTAACTCTGACTGGTTTATCACTAAACCATTCATTTACTTTTACAATCCACTAAAGCCTTAGATAAAATGCATTTCATGTTCCTTCTTCGGCCTTTAATAATTAGCTGTGTCTACCATGTCTTTTAATCTCTCATTTAATGAGCGCCTCCAATCTTTAATAATTTAAAAGGATATCAAGCCAAGTATCAATTAAAGAGAACTATTCTAGGCAGCATAAACAATAAGTGTTAAGTCAGTGGAGAAAAGCACATAGAGCCCTGTGGCTTTCTACTTGAAGAACACTTGAAAACTATGGGATTATTTCAAAACATTACACTTCACTGCTATTTATTTTAGTTATCTTACAGGCAAAATTAAATATAAAAAAATGAGCATGAAACATTTTGTGCAGATTCAAGAGAGAATCATACAGGGCAATATCCAGCCTAATTCACTTCTAAATATATTCCAACTTGCCCAACTCACCTCCAGTGGCCAAGAACACCAGGTAACTTCAGCTACAATGTAACTACTGTTTTTAACCCTTCCAATTTCCTGACCTACCTTAAAACCCTTGATTGTTCCAAATCTCTAACCCATGGAACTGTTTCAAACTACCTTAAAGGACAAGGCTTCCACAGCCATTTTTGGTTTTTGTAAGAGATCCATGTTGGACCATTGGTATTTCCTCATTCCTGGAAGATCACTGGAAGAAAGTTAGCTCAAAAGGGTGGTAGCCTTTTTAATAGACCTGGAAAGAGCCCAGCTATCCCCAACCAAACTAAACTTCAGACACCTGAAGGAGCCTTTGGTAGGCTATTCACGGGAATAGGCACAATAATCCCTTCCCTATGTCATGATCTCTACAATGTGGCTTGAGGTGGAGTCTAGTTTCACACCCCTTGAATCTGGGCTGACCTTGTGGTCTTCTTCGGTGAAAAACACATGGCAGAAGTACAGTTGTGCCAGTTCTGAGGCCAGGCCTTAAGACGCCTTGCACATTTCCGTTCTTCTCCTGGACACTTGCCCACATGCCTTGTGAACAAATCTGAGTGAGTCTGCTAGAGGATGGGAAACCGTGTAGACAAGTTAACTGTCACAGCTAAAGGCCATCCCAGGAAGCCAGCCTCAGCTAACCCAGCAGCTGACCATAGGTATAATGAGAGAGCCCCAGTCCCAAAAGCAGAAGAATCGCCCAGTGGAGCCCAGTCCAAATTGCTGACCCACAAATCATAAGCCAAATAATTGGATATTGTTGCCTTAAGCATTTCAGTTTTGGGGTGATGTGTTATCCAGCAAGAGCTACGTGATATAATGTCACAGATTTTACTAGTTGGCCTCCTGGGAGTTTTCTGTATAAAGCAAGGCCCCAAATCACTCAGCACTAACAAAACCAGATTTCCAAAGCTAGACCCAAAATTTCCACGTTACTCCCCACCTTGGGGTCATTATATCACTGCCTTCAACAATTTCTCAACTACCTCTGAATATGATTATCATACACATTTCTATATATTCACAATATTGATCCTGATTGCTATAAAATCAA
Organism: Tursiops truncatus; assembly: GCF_011762595.2. NCBI lineage: Eukaryota > Metazoa > Chordata > Mammalia > Artiodactyla > Delphinidae > Tursiops > Tursiops truncatus. The sequence goes on along the minus strand of NC_047039.1, from coordinate 75,409,618 downwards.
GTCCTATCACTTTCTCCACATGAAATTTCCTCCATTAATCCCAAGTATGTGTGATAGGAAAACACTGATTGAAAAAAAATCACTACCCTTATCAATCATGTTAAGATGCCACCCATAATCATTTGGATATCTCAGTAGCAGTCAGAGGATGTTTCTGGAGCTCTCAAACCAATAGCCTTCTCAGCATCATTCAGGTACACATGCAGATTACACCATCAATGACTTCATAAGCAATCGACTCATAAGATAACAGGAGGAGTAACTTATACGCTTCTTCCCTAAATACCTACTTCAATAAATAACTACAACAGAGTTCTGACACTTTCTGATGACATCAGGAGATAGGCTGAGCTCGCTCTGCGTGCCGCTACACCACTGACGTCATCGGGTTTTTGCCTGCTGCTGGAGATAACAATGTTGAGATGTCAGTCTTGATGTCTGTATCTTAATATGCTTAAGTATTGATATCCTTAAGCATGGGTCAGAAAAGGAGAGCATAGAACGGGATGTGGAGGTAAAAAAAATTCTTGTTTCTTTGTTCCACCCAGTCCTGTGAGTCCAGTGGAAGAAAGACCCGTTTCCCTTATCTCTAAATCCACAGTTGCAGCAACGCTGCCCCACAGGCCTCTGCCTGTATCTTTTCCCTCATCTGCATAGCATGCAATCACTTCCAAAAGACCAACTCAGATAAACTACACCCTGCATTCATATGTTTTACTACGAGTCATTTCGAATACAAATTTCTGAACCTGTCAAAAGTCTCTAAACGCTGTTTTGCTTGGAAAGCTAGTCATTATTTAGAGGATCCAAAATACCAATCTCTTCTGAACACAGATATTAAACTGCACAGTCCAACTTTGTTTGTATTCCTTCTTGCATGCTCTAAGAAATGAATATCATTTTCCTATTTGTTTAGAAGATTAGGAACTCTTAACAGGTTATTTTTTTCTAAAACAGAATTAGCCCTCTTGATATTTCTACAGGTATAAAAAAATAGCCATTGGTAATCTCACTGTAAAGATGAGAACATAGAATGATACGTGTGGCCATGTGTAAATCAGAAACATTATAATGGAGGTTTGTTCTGAAATTCAGTCTCAAAATAATCATTATCTCTTTAATAAGCCAAATTAAGGCAAGAAAAATGCCAAATTTACTGCTCTGACAACCAAACATAAGCCTATGTTTGAAACAAGAAAAAGATTCAGATCTCCTCAGTACTGTATCTCTACTATTTTTCCAGTTTTGTAAAAATGAGTATACTTTTACATCATACAAACTGTAATATTAGTGAAACGTATTCATTGAATACTTACCAGCACATACCCAAGCACTGTGCTTTGCTTGTCAGGCACATTCAATTGTCTCATTTACTTCTAATAACAATCCTGTGATATAACCATCATTATTTCTGTTTTCTGGACAATAAAAAGTAATTAGAAGAAAAACAGAAATTGCTCACTATCTCACAGTCAGATCTTCTGACTCCAAATGTCCCTTCTTAATGGTGAGGACACTAAGCACATAAGAACATTAGTGCTTTTGCAAGTAGATCATATAATTATAAATGATTTATTTTGCTTCCTATAATGTTGTTGTATTACTTTCTAAAAAGAGTAATTTCTTTTTTTTTTTTTTTTTTTTTGCTGTACGTGGGCCTCTCACTGTTGTGGCCTCTCCCGTTGCGGAGCACAGGCTCCGGAGCGCAGGCTCAGCGGCCATGGCTCACGGGCCCAGCCGCTCCGCGGCATGTGGGATCTTCCCGGACCGGGGCACGAACCCGTGCCCCCTGCATCGGCAGGCGGACTCTCAACCACTGCGCCACCAGGGAAGCCCTAAAAAGAGTAATTTCTAAAATCCACCTTTCTAATCTCTATGGAAAAAGATAAACCAAATCATTTTCTTCTGTATACTAAACTCACTGGTAGTGCTGGCATTGGTTAAAGTGCAACTTTTTATAACACCTCATCACAAGCTACTCGTTGGTCCAGGATGACTGGGGCATGGATGAGTTATAGTTTTATTCTAAACTCAAGAGGTCTAGCACAGATGTCTCTGAGAGTCAGGGGGATACCATCATGTCTTGCCTCTCAGATTTCCCTAATTGAATTCCCAGACACTGGATTCCCACAAGATTGGCTAGGACATAAAGATTCTTAAAATAATAAAACGGTCAAACAACTCAGGACACAGATGGTATACACAACATTAGGAAATGTCCCCATTCTTCAACTCACATAACCATTATACTATTTTATAGACTGCAGGATTTTAGAGTTGCTTTTAATAGCATAGAGAAAAGGGTTTTCCAGAAGCAATTTTTGCAAGGATACTCTCATCTCAAAGATTATTTATGGGGCTTCCCTCATGGCGCAGCGGTTAAGAATCCACCTGCCAATGCAGGAGACATGGGTTCAAGCCCTGGTCTGGGAAGATCCCACATGCTGTGAAGCAGCTAAGCCCAACCGCCACAACTACTAAGCCTGTGCTCTAGAGCCCACGAGCCACAACTACTGAGCCCACGAGCCACAGCTACTGAAGCCCGTGTGCCTACAGCCCGCTCTCCATAACAAGAGAAGTCACAACAATGAGAAGCCTGTGCACCGAAATGAAGAGTAGCCCCCGCTCGCCACAACTAGAGAAAGCCCATGCACAGCAACGGACTAAACGCAGCCAAAAATAAATAAATAAATAAAATAAATTAAAAAAGACTATTTATTAATTACAAAGGAAAACATGTACCATTACAATAAAGAGATGTGGCGATCACCGGCTTAACCAAGTGATAAAGCTTAGCAACACCAATAATGGGACAACTTCAAATCATGTCTCTGTTGTGAAGCAGCAAGGAGTACATATGGAACCCAAAGAGTGTTCTCACCAAAAACATTCACATGAATCTAAACATGAAGAAACAAATACAACATGTGGGACACTTCACGATGCAACTTACTTGGACTCTTTTAGTTAATGACATAAAAAACAAATAAATAAAAATGGTGGGGTGAATGGTGTTCCAGATTAAAACTGACTAAAGGCAAATAATAATCAATGCGATGGGTAAAATGGATTCATTCCTAGATTAGAAATAAGTAGCTATAAGTGACATTTTTCTTCAGGCAAATGGAAATTATGCAAGGCTGTATATTGGATCATATTACTGAATCAGTAACTTTTGTGTATGAAAATAGTATTGTGGTTAATGTCTTTATTCCTAGCACACATATATTGAAATATGTAGGCATGAAATGTTATGTTTAACATGACTTTACTATGGTTCAGGGAACAAAACATCCAGAGAGACAGAAGTGTATATAGAGATAAATGTATACATGAGCAAATGTAGCAAAATATTAACAGTTGATGAACCTACATAAGGGAATGGGACTGCTGATTGTACTATTTTGTCAACTTTTCTGTAGTTTTGAGAATTTTCACTATAAAAATGTAGAGGGAAAAGAGCGAATATCCAAGGTGCTTTGTATGCTACATGCTTTCCCTTCTAAGTACTGCCTACCATTTCTAACCACCAAGACACACACACAATGAAAAACAATGAAGGTTTTTATATGACACTAATACTCTGTGACATTTACAGACTCCTGGAATTAGAACTTGGTTATCTTTGGGGACCCTTACTCAGCCTACCATAAGCAACACTGTGGTTCTGCCAAGCTGCTGTAATGAATGAGTGAGGGACAAGGGGGTGATGATAGGATAAAGCATTGAATTAAACCTGATAAAGAGAGAAGTGAGGTCAAGAAAATGTGAGGGATAGGAAAATGCAGGGCAGGTTCTCCTAGACTGCAGGATTTTTGGAATCAGTGGACTAGTCTGGTTGAGTGGAAAACAGGAGATGATGGTGAGAGAATGAGATGATTGAAACATTATGGAGGGATGAGGCTGAAGTAGAATGGAAGAGAGAATCCCTGGAGAAGTCAAGGAGCTGGAATTCACCTTCAGGTGAATTCGGAAAATCAGCAGGACTTCTGACAAAGGTATTTTGGGGAGACCGACAGTGAGCGAGGAGCTAAAATTTGATGGGGGGAAGACTATCTTTATATCTATAGCACACGGGGACAGTGTGATAGATTTAAATTATTTTGAAGTTTATTCTTGTACATGCTTCTCACATCACAGGTGAGTTCTAGTATAATTTTAAACACTTTTTAAAAAAAAGATTTATTTGTTTATTTATTCATTTATTTATTTATTTTTGGCTGCGTAGGCTCTTCGTTGCTGTGTGCGGGCTTTCTCTAGTTGCGGTGAGCGGGGGCTACTCTTTGTTGCAGTGCGGGGGCTTCTCATTGTGGTGGCTTCTCTTTGTTGCTGAGCACGGGGTCTAGGTGCATGGGCTTCAGTAGTTGTCGTTCACGGGCTCTAGAGCGCAGGCTCAGTAGTTGTGGCGCACGGTCTTAGTTGCTCCGTGGCATGTGGGATCTTCCCGGACCAGGGCTCAAACCTGTGTCCCCTGCACTGGCAGGCGGATTCTTAACCACCGCGCCACCAGGGAAGCCAAGTTCTAGTATAATTGAAGTACTTCCACCACTAGTCATGTTTTCTATTTTAATACCATTACATTATCACATGGAATTAAATTTACTGTAAGCCTTAGACCCGCTCCAAAATAATTTATATTGAAAATCTCAAAGTGACCACTGGCAACACTTATAATGGACTATAATCTAGACAATTGCTAGACTGTCCACAGCACCATCGGCATTACCTAGGAGCTTGCTAGAAATGCAGAACCCCAGGCCCCACCCAGACATCCCCAATGAAAATCTCCATCCGAACAGGATCCAGGCAATTCGCATGCAAATTGAAGGTTGAGAAACATTAGTCTAGGCAGTAAAGCTGAGGAATGTGTCAGCAGTGAAGATCCGCAATATTTTTGGCCACATCTGTAGGAGGAAGAGATGAGAATTTCTGTCAGAGAATTTTTCCTTCCCACATTGCAACAATAAAAGTGATATGATTTAAATAACTGTGGGGAGCTGAAGTGTATTAGTTTAATATGTGTCCGAGGTCAAGTTTCAATAACGATACTGGAGCTCAGATACGAGCTGGTTAAGTAGTTGTGAAGGGAAAGACTGAAGAGTCCTCCCATCAGGGCCTGGCTCGGTGACCTCCCTGAGTTCTCTGAGATGCACAAAGGGGAGGAGGCTGCCCTGCTTCAGAGCATCTCCCACAGAGACACTCACGCACCTCTAGGAAGCGACATCTTTCTCACACAGGTCATTCATTTTCCAGTTTTATAGTTTACTTACCTCCAGATGAACTTAGGCGTCTGCTGTTTGTTTCTTGTTGTGTGGTGCCAATAGATTGACAAGTCTTCGAGCATGCGTTTGGATGAATAAAATCGATGATACAAAGTCGAGAAAAAAGCTGGTATATTGCAAAGTTAGAGTATTTACCAATAGGACATTAACGATGGTACATGCAAAATATATGATGATAATGTAAGGATTTCACAGGTCTTCAAAAGGCATTTTTAGATAGGCAATGATCTACAGATGACTCTAACTCTAGTTCCTGAAGTCTAGTCTGGTTGGAATTTTCTCCGTAGCTTAAAGGCTGTTTAACCTATTATTGCTAGGCCAAGGTGTTTACCCCAAAAGTGAAGACCTTTCTTTCTTTCATCCATCATTCTGAACTGCTTTATCACAGGCTTAATATGAAAGTTATCTATTGACTTCTATACAATTGGTGTTTTGTTGTCATAAAATTTGGGAGCTTGTATGTCAATAATCTTGGCACAGAGCATTTAAATTACAAAAAGAAAAAAGAAAAATAACACATAAATTTACTTCTTTAGTGTTCTTCTCATCAGCATGAATTTCGTAAGGTACATGGCGACTTTGCTATACAGGTTATTTACAGCTTACACCCAGTTCTGTTATCAAAAGTGATATGACGATTATAATAAATAATACATTTATAGAAATATCATTAAAAGTGGAACAGATTACCAAAATACTGAAAATCTAGAGAGAGACGGGAAGATAGGCATATTAAAAATATAAACTCATATACTGTTCAAAAGGGAGAATTAAATCTTATTTGGGGCATTCTGGCAACTTACACATAATGGGAAACACAGTGGACCAAATAGCTTTTTAAAAAAATTTTTTTCTTATACCTGCTCATTATCTCCCTCAAACTTTCAATTTATTGCATAAGTCTTATTGTAATATTATTCATTGTCTCTAATAAGGTCTCTGATAATGAATAAAAAGGATAGAAAGTACTTTTCTCATAGACTGGTACTAGGATATCCCACATAATCGATCATTCATTTTTGGGGCAATTCTTTATCATCATTAAAAGCAGACTGCACTCCTAAGGCTTAACATACTTCAGGGCCACACCTGCTCCTGGGAGGATTCTTTGGAAAGAACATGTTTTGAGATTTAGAGACTAACATGACAGTTTCAGTGAATAAATTGGAAGATGACAAGAATAAGAATGGGGTGTCTTTTGAATCACGTTTACTTCAAATAAGGCTAACTTGAACCTTTATAGAGCAGAGATTTTTGAAACACTTTGACTCAATAAACATTGCTTCTTGAAACCTTTTCAAAGCTGTTGAATAATGTTGCTTAATACTTTTAAAATATTCATCAAATGACGTTTCATGCTCATGAAACAAGTAAAAATGATTGGGAAGAAATCTGTTTTATAATTTCCATAATTGGCTTAAAGTCCTTTTTAAAAATTTTGCTCTAAATATATTTAGGTTTATTAAAACTAACGAGCAAACGCAAAGCTGTAAATTGTAGAACCTGTACTTAATCCCAGTACTATTCAAAAATTGGTGAAAACATACAATGATTTACACAATTATACAGAATAATTGCTGGGGCACTGTTTCAGTTGGTTGAAGGTGCTTTTTAGTTCACTTAATTACAGATACGTTTTCCATTACAAAATGAATTTCATTTTTATCCTCGCCTCCACAATCATGCCACCAGTGACATATCAATCTTTTGTAGCCAGGTAAACAACTATTGTCCCCACCTTAACATTCTTCTGGGAAGGTGTATTTGTCTTAACTCTCCACCTCCTCCAATTTTCTGCTCAAAGCTAACTCATGTAGAGCTCCAGATAAAAATGTTAACCAATGTTCGATTAGCCATCTAGACTGGGCATTCTATGCTTAGCCAGGCTGAATTCCATTCCCTCATTTAAAAAATAATAAGCCATGTTAAAATAGTAAAGAAAATGTTTAATAACTTGGTATTTTATTATTATATAAATTCACTTGGGCTGTTAGTATTTTAAGTAGTGGCAATTGTGTGAGTGCCAGGAGACACTTAGCTCCCTGGAGGCCCATAAAGGACCAGCTGGTAAGTCATGGAGACTGCAAACCTATCTGGTTCTTGGTCTCCTTAGGGGCAAAGATGATACATTCTTCCTCAGACAGAGAGAGATGAGGAACTCCCTGTCCCTGAACTTCTACAGGATGAGAGGCATCAGCAGGTATTCCTGGAGCCACAAGGGGACAGAAGCTTGTACTCCATGTATTTTGAGAACCACATTCCCAGAGCTCTGTTGCTAGCCTCTAGGCTGACCGCTATTCCAGAAAGGAATGGAATTCCGCAGGCCCGTCACCTCCCTTGCCCGCCCTCTCCCTCGCTCACTATGAGTGCTGAAGCGTTCTCACAAAACTTTCAGGCCCCAGCAGCTGCGCAGCTCAAGACTAGTTGGGGATTGGATGGGAGTTGGGAAGGGAAGACTCCAGCCGTGCATGAATGGACCACCATCCCCCCAGTCACCCTAAAAGCCAAAATTCTGCCTAGAAGAGCATGTTTTCCATTCCCCAACTATTGGTGTGGATTCAAACTTATACCTTCCGATTTTTGGTCAATTTTGCGACATTGCCCTCTCTGCAAAATTGTTATAGAGTACCCGACTTGAATTCAGCATTCCAGCACAGATCACTGGAGTGTAAAAGAATCAGGGTAAGGAATCAGAGGGTAAAGAATCAGACTACACCTCTTGCTAGCCTCTAAAACAAACCCCAAAGTGCCCACTATGTCAGGGTACTAGACACAAGTTTCCAGGGGTCAGAGATTCATATTGTACCTTCCTATGAATTCTGATTGAATATAAACACACTGGAGCAGTCATCACCTTACAAAACCTTCAGACAAACGGCTGTTTATTTCTTAGATTAGTCTGATTGATTACAGTCATCCCATATAGAAACCAGGAACTAAATATCTCATCCAAAAATCCACTCCCTTCCACCCCACTTCCTGCACACATAGTAATACAGGAAAGCAGCAAAGTATACATCACAGTTGCCTTCAAAGCTTTGAAAAATCTGTGAAAATTCAGAGCCATGATTTCTAGATCATATTTTTAACCTGATTCTGAGAACTTTAAGTCACTCATTCAGAACTGATGTGGGAACAAAATCACTTTTCTAAACTTGGAAAAGTTCTTTTTTTTTAAATAATCCAACTTTCTTCCAGCTTGGAGGAGCCTAATTTACATAAATCCCCTCACCTCCCACCATATCTCTGACAGTGGAATTCTAAACAAAGCAATCAGGCTGGCAGATGAGTCAGATTTGCTTATTGTATTGTAAGTACGCATGTTAAAAAATGGTACTAGCTCTCTCTTGTTATTTATTGGTGTCAAGAGGTACAATTTAAAAATCCTCTCCTATGACAGGCACATTGCTTCCCCCATACCTCCTTGAGAGCTTACTAAATATTTGAGCACTAAGAAACCCTAATTTTTCCACTTAAAACTAACTAGGAACATTTATTTTGATTTAACTTTTTAGACAAAGAGAACCCTTTGATTTGGGGGGTTTCGGGTTTTGGAAAAAAATGATTTTAGGTAAATTAGCTGCTAAAATTACTGTTATTATGCTCATAAAAGCTGCTAAAAACAATCAGTTCATAGGGCAAAAATTTAATATACTATAGCATTTTCTTCCTGACACATATTTCAGAAATTTGGCCTAGAATAGATGTGTATTTTTAAGTTATAATAGAATTAAATTACCAAGAAAATGACTATTACAGCCGTAAATCTTTAAAGCGCTATATTTACATAAAGCGGGGCTTTCCAAACACTTAAAATGATAAATGCCCAAAGACAATTTGAGCCACATCTGTCTTTGTTTCTAATCCAACTCACGAAATATAAGTAAGCAATAACAAATGACAAGTTGCTTTCTTTTTATTCTAAACATTTTTTTCTTTGTTGAGCAAATGTGTCCCTTCCTGGATTGCATCCTGGCCCTCACCTACCTCTTCTCAATCCCCTTTAGGGCAGCAGCTATTTAAACATGAAAAATAGAGTCCTTCCAAAAGACAAGTCTTTGCTCATGTTTTCAAGGATGGAGGCAAACACTGGCAGCAAACATGAACAGCAACGAAGAAAAGTCATTTGGAATTTATTTTTCTCACATTTAGAATCAGCAAGTGATTGATTGGTGCAGCCGCCATGGAGGCAACCACAGCAAGGAAGTGCATCCTGATGGCACATGCACATCATCTTGTGTCGGAAAGGGATTCTCAGAAGTTGTTCTGCTCTTTCCCCTGTGCCTTGGTGTAGGGTGGCCAATCTACTCTTCATTTCCAGAACATCAGCTGGCTGCCTTTTCCTTTTAAATATACAAAAAAATGGGGGAGTGAAACCTTGCTTTATAATTTATTGCAACACTTCCCCAGCCAGAGATTGAAGAAACTCTATTACTTAAATCCCATTTTTGTCAATTCCAGCCTTTTCCATCTATCTGCTGAATAAAAACACAAACTTGGTGAAATATAGCACTCTATTAAAAAAAAAAAAACATTCCACAGTCTAGTTAAATGTGGTTCCTTTGAATTCTTTAAAGTTGCCTTATATTTGTATAATACTTTGTAACATAAATATTATTTCATATACAATTTCATTTGACTCTACTAACAGCCTCTCGAGTAAGGCAGAAGAGATATCATCTCCAAGTGTAAATAAAGAACCTGAGGCTTTGAGTTCAATGACTTGCCTTAAGAAAGTAACCACCTGAGTTCTCAGTCAAGACTAGTATTGGCTATTAACTAAATACCAGGCCATCTACACCAGCAAATTGTCTTCCTTCCTAAGTCCCATGTGGTATTTATTTTCTTTGAACTTTCTCAAACTTCTTTCACTTTGAATAGAAAACCTGGAGCAGAATAGGGTGGTTTTATATAAAAGCATTTATGTAGGGCTTCCCTGGTGGCGCAGTGGTTGAGAGTCCGCCTGCCGATGCAGGGGACACGGGTTCGTGCCCCGGTCCGGGAAGATCCCACATGCCGCGGAGTGGCTGGGCCCGTGAGCCATGGCCGCTGAGCCTGCGCGTCCGGAGCCTGTGCTCCACAACGGGAGAAGCCACAACAGTGAGAGGCTCGCGTACCGCAAAAAAAAACCCAAAAACCATTTACGTAGAAGAATGTACATATTGCTAAACAATGACCTTATACTTTGGTACCATAATGCCTGTAGATATTTTTCTACCTTATCTGCATATTAATTGTCCTTCAGTGATTAACAATCTTCAAATTGCATTTGTTTGTTTTCCTCTCTTTACAATAAATAGTGTTGGTGTGGATACGAATGGCAGTTTCAGGAGGAGAATGAGAGAGGTGTCGCTGAGAGGGCTAGTTTTGGTTCAATTTTACCCTGTGTAATCAGAAAACATATATGTGAATAGAGTACCTTTCTCAGGTATATGTTTTTACAGACGCCCCTTGCAATGCCCTACAGAGATAAGGGATCCTTTAATAAAATGGAGATCCACCCTATGCCTTCACAGCTGTCTTTCCATTTGGTGTGCAGTCAACTGTATATTTAATACAAATATTGCTTCAGGATTTCCAGAGCAGATAAGGACGCTGCTGATGTTAGAATGCAGTGCAGAGAGAATCTGCACACAGGTAGCCCAGTGAAATTTAGCTTGGTGAAAAATTACCATGATGATCATAATTAATAATTATCTTGTGCCAGTGGAGAATTGTACTAATTGGTAATCTCTTCTCTTAAAAGTCCTAATATTTTATGTCTGCTTATTGCTAACTATCAAGTGGAATGCTAATGGAAATGTGGATGACTGGTATTGTAATAATTATAACTGTAATCACATTCAGCAGCTAACCTCTAATTAAAATAAATCAGATGATGTAGCAAACTGGCTACATACAGTTGTGTTTCCAATAATATATCTTATTGGGAAAAAATTATTTTCTTTCACAGAAAGCCTTTGAAGATCAGACTAAAAATTATGTGGATGTGTTTTCTGCAGTAATAAGTAGGTTAACTGCATATTCATCAGGTGATGGAATTTCATGATAAACACAAGTTAGCATGTAATAAGGACCACTGTTTCTAATGGAATTATAATATTGTTACCTTGCAATTATATGCAGGTCATTCTTGGATGTTCAGCTAGTAATAAATATATGTATACAAACCTGAAATTTCTTGACTGAACTCTGAAAATCAGACAAAATTATCCATGTGATTTTTTTTATACAGCAGGTTCTTATTAGTTTTCCATTTTATACATATTAGTGTATATATGTCAATAGCAATCTCCCAATTCATCCCACCATCACCACCCCGCCCCCCCCCCCGCCATTATCCCCCCTTGGTGTCCACACGTTTGTTCTCTACATCGGTGTCTCCATTTCTGCCCTGCAAACCAGTTCATCTGTACCATTTTTCTAGGTTCCACATACGCATTAATATACAGTATTTGTTTTTCTTTTTCTGTCTTACTTTACTCTGTATGACAGTCTCTAGATCCATCCACGTCTCTACAAATGACCCAATTTTGTTCCTTTCTATGGCTGAGTAATATTCCATTGTATATATATACCACATTTCCTTTACCCATTCGTCTGTCGATGGGCATTTAGCTTGCTTCCATGACCTATTGTAAATAGTGCTGCAATGAACATTGTGGTACATGACTCTCTTTGACTTATGGTTTTCTCTGGGTATATGCCCAGTAGTGGGATTGCTGGATCATATGGTAATTCTACTTTTAGTTTTTTAAGGAACCTCCATACTGTTCTCCATAGTGGCTGTATCAATTTACATTCCCACCAACAGTGCAAGAGGGTTCCCTTTTCTCCACACCCTCTCCAGCATCAGTTTTTTGTAGATTTTCTGATGATGCCCATTCTAGCTGGTGTGAGGTGATACCTCATTGTAGTTTTGATTTGCATTCCTCTAATAATTAGTGATGTTGAGCAGCTTTTCATGTGCTTCTTGGCCATCTGTATGTCTTCTTTGGAGAAATGTCTATTTAGGTCTTCTGCCCGTTTTTGGATTGGGTTGTTTGTGTTTTTAATATTGAGCTGCATGACCTGTTTATATATTTTAGAGATTAATCCTTCGTCTGTTGATTCATTTGCAAATATTTTCTCCCATTCTGAGGGTTGTCTTTTCATCTTGTTTATGGTTTCCTTTGCTGTGCAAAAGCTTTTAAGTTTCATTAGGTCCCATTTGTTTATTTTTGTTTTTATTTCCATTACTCTAGGTGGTGGATCAAAAAAGATCTTGCTGTGATTTATGTCAGAGTGTTCTGCCTGTTTTCCTCTAAGAGTTTTATAGCGTCCGGTCTTAACATTTACATCTCTAATCCATTTTGAGTTTATTTTTGTATATGGTGTTAGGGAGTGTTCTAATGTCATTCTTTTATATGTAGCTGTCCAGTTTTCCCAGCACCACTTATTGAAAAGACTGTCTTTTCCCTATTGTATATCCTTGCCTCCTTTGTCATAGATTAGTTGACCATAGGTGCGTAGGTTTAACTCTGGGCTTTCTATCCTGTTCCATTGAAATATATTTCTGTTTTTGTGCCAGTACCATACTGTCTTGATTACTGTAGCTTTGAAGTCAGGGAGTCTGATTCCTCCAGCTCCGTTTTTTTCCCTCAAGACTGCTTTGGCTATTCGGGGTCTTTTGTGTTTCCATACAAATTTTAAGATTTTCTGTTCTAGTTCTGTAAAAAAATCCCATTGGTAATTTGATAGGGATTGCATTGAATCTGTAGATTGCTTTGGGTAGTATAGTTATTTTCACAATATTGATTCTTCCAATCCGAGAACATGGTATATCTCTCCATCTGTTGGTATCATCTTTAATTTCTTTCATCAGTGCCTTATAGTTTTCTGCATACAGGTCTTTTGTCTCCCTAGGTAGGTTTATTCCTAGGTATTTTATTCTTTTTGTTACAATAGTAAATGGGAGTGTTTCCTTAATTTCTCTATTTTTCATCACTAATGTAGACAAATGCAAGAGATTTCTGTGCGTTAATTTTGTATCCTGCAACTTTACCAAATTGATTGATTAGCTCTAATACTTTTCTGGTGGCATTTTTAGGATTCTCTATGTATACTATCACGTCATCTGCAAATAGTGACCGTTTTACTTCTTCTTTTCCAATTTGTATTTATTTCTTTTTCTTCTCTGATTGCCGTGGCTAGGACTTCCAAAACTATGTTGAATAATAGTGGTGAGAGTGGACATCCTTGTCTTGTTCCAGATCTTAGAGGAAATGCTTTCAGTTTTTCACCATTGAGAATGATGTTTGCTGTGGGTTTGTCATATATGGCCTTTATTATGTTCAGGTAGGTTCCCTCTATGCTCACTTTCTGAAGAGTTTTTATCATAAATAAGTGTTGTTTTATCAAAAGCTTTTTCTGCATCTATTGAGATGATCATGTGGTTTTTATGCTTCAGTTTGTGAATATGGTGTATCACATCAATTGATTAGCATATATTGAAGAATCCTTGCATCCCTGGGGTAAATCCTACTTGATCATGGTGTATGACCCTTTTAATGGGTTGTTGGATTCCATTTGCTAGTATTTTGTTGAGGATTTTTGCATCTATGTTCCTCAGTGATATTGGCCTATAGTTTTCTTTTTTTGTAATATCTTTGTCTGGTTTTCATATCAGAGTGACGGTGGCCTCATAGAATGAGTTTGGGAGTGTTCCTTCCTCTGCAATTTTTTGGAAGCGTTTGAGAAGGATGGGTGTTAGCGCTTCTCTAAATGTTTGATAGAAGTCACCTGTGAAGCCATCTGGTCCTGGACTTTTGTTTGTTGGAAGGTTTTCAATCACAGTTTCAATTTCATTACTTGTGATTGGTCTGTTCATATTTTCTATTTCTTCCTGGTTCAGTCCTGGAAGGTTATACCTTTCTAAGAATTTGTCCATTTCCTCCAGGTTGTCCATTTTATTGGCATAGAGTTGCTTGTAGAAGTCTCTTAGGATACTTTGTATTTCTGCGGTGTCTGTTGTAACTTCTCCTTTTTCATTTCTAATTTTATTGATTTGAGTCCTCTCCCTCTTTTTCTTGATGAGTCTGGCCAATGGTTTATCAATTTTGTTTATCTTCTCAAAGGACCAAGTTTTATTGATCTTTGCTATTGTTTTCTTTGTTTCTATTTCATTTATTTCTGCTCTAATTTTTATAATTTCTTTCCTTCTGCTAACTTTGGGTTTTGTTTGTTCTTCTTTCTCTAGTTCCTTTAGGTGTAACATTAGATTGTTTATTTGAGATTTTTCTTGTTTCTTGAGGTAGGCTTGTATTGCTATAAACTTCCCTCTTAGAACTGCTTTTGCTGCATCCCATAGATTTTGGATGGTCGTGTTTTCATTGTCATTTGTCTCTAGATATTTTTTGATTTCCTCTTTGATTTCTTCAGTGATCTCTTGGTTATTTAGTAATGTATTGTTTAGCCTCCATGTGTTTGCGCTTTTTACGTTTTTTTCCCTGTAACTGATTTCTAATCTCATAGCACTGTGGTCAGAAAAGATGCTTGATATGATTTCAATTTTCTTAAATTTACTGAGGCTTGATTTGTGACCCAAGATGTGATCTATCCTGGAGAACGATCTGTGCGCGTCTGAGAAGAAAGTGTAACCTGCTGTTTTTGGATGGAATGTCCTATAAATATCAATTAAATCTATCTGGTCTATTGTGTCATTTATAGCTTGTGTTTCCTTATTAATTTTCTGTTTGGATGATCTGTCCATTGGTGTAAGTGAGGTGTTAAAAGTCCCCCACTATTATTGTGTTACGGTCAATTTACTCTTTTAGAGCTTTTAGCAGTTGCCTTATGTCTTGAGGTGCTCCTATGCTGGGTGCATATATATTTATAACTGTTATATCTTCTTCTTGGATTGATCCCTTGATCATTATGTAGTGTCCTTTGTCTCTTGTAACATTCTTTAAAGTCTATTTTGTCTGATATGAGAATTGCTACTCCAGCTTTCTTTTGATTTCCATGTTCATGGAATATATTTTTCCATCCCTTCTCTTTCAGTCTGTATGGGTCCCTAGGTCTGAAGTGGGTCTCTTGTAGATAGCATACATATGGGTCTTTTCTTGGTATCCATTCAGCGAGCCTGTGTCTCTTGGTTGGAGCATTTAATCCATTCACGTTTAAGGTAACTATCGACATGTATGTTCCTATTATCATTTTCTTATTGTTATGGGTTTGTTTTTGTAGGTCCTTTTCTTCTCCTGTCTTTCTGACTTAGAGAAGTTCCTTTAGCATTTGTTGTAGAGCTGGTTTGTTCGTGCTGAATTCTCTTAGCTTTTGCTTGTCTGTAAAGCTTTTATTTTCTCCGTCAAATCTGAATGAGATCCTTACTGGGTAGAGTAATCTTGGTTGTAGGTTCTTCCCTTTCATCACTTTAATTATATCATGCCACTCCCTTCTGGCTTGCAGAGTTTCTGCTGAGAAATCAGCTGTTAACCTTATGGGAGTTCCCTTGTATGTTATTTGTCATTTTTCCCTTGTTGCTTTCAATAATTTTTCTTTGTCTTTAATTTTTGCCAATTTGGTTACTATGTGTCTTGGTGTGTTTCTCCTTGGGTTTACCCTGCCTGGGACTCTGCACTTCCTGGACTTGGGTGGCTATTTCCCTTCCCATGTTAGGGAAGTTTTCAGCTATAATCTCTTCAAATATCTTCTCGGGTCCTTTCTCTGTCTCTCTTCTCCTTCTTGTACCCCTATAATGCAAATGTTGTTGCGTTTAATGTTGTCCCAGAGGTCTCTCAGGCTGTCTTCATTTATTTTCATTCTTTTTTCTTTATTCTGTTATGCAGCAGTGAATTCCACCATTCTGTCTTCCAGGTCACTTATCCGTTCTTCTGCCTCAGTTATTCTGCTATTCATTCCTTCTAGTGTAGTTTTCATTTCAGTTATTGTATTGTTCATCTCTGTTCTTTAATTCTTCTAGGTCTTTGTTAAACATTTCTCACATCTTCTCGATCTTTGCCTCCATTCTTTTTCCAAGGTCCTGGATCATCTTCACTATCGTTATTCTGATTTCTTTTTCTGGAAGGTTGCCTATCTCCACTTCATTTAGTTTTTCTGGGATTTTATCTTGTTCCTTCATCTGGTACATAGCCCTCTGCCTTTTCATCTTGTCTTTCTGTGAATGTGGTTTTTGTTCCACAGGCTGCAGGACTGTAGTTCTTCTTGCTTCTGCTGTCTGCCCTCTGGTGGATGAGGCTATTTAAGAGGCTTGTGCAAGTTTCCTGATGGGAGGGACTGGTAGTGGGTAGAGCTGGCTCTTGCACTGGTGGGCAGGGCTCAGTAAAATTTTAATCTGCTTGTCTGCTGATGGGTGGGCCTGGGTTCCCTCCCTGTTGGTTCGTTTGGCCTGAGGCGACCCAACACTGGAGTCTACCCAGGCTCTTTGGTGGGGCCAATGGCGGACTCTGGGAGGGCTCAGGCCAAGGAGTACTTCCCAGAACTTCTGCTGCCAGTGTCCTTGTCCTCACGGTGAGACACAGCCACCCCCCGCCTCTGCAGCAGACCCTCCAACACTAGTAGGTAGGTCTGGTTCAGTCTCCTGTGGGGTCACTGCTCCTTCCCCTGGGTCCTGATGCACACACTACTTTGTGTGTGTCCTCCAAGAGTGGAGTCTCTGTTTCCCCCAGTCCTGCAATCAAATCCCTCTAGCTTTGAAAGTCTGATTCTCTAGGAATTCCTCCTCCCGTTGCCAGACCCCCAGGTTGGGAAGCCTGATGTAGGGCTCAGAACCTTCACTCCAGTGGGTGGACTTCTGTGGTATAAGTGTTCTCCAGTTTGTGAGTCACCCACCCAGCAGTTATGAGATTTGATTTTACTGTGACTGTGCCCCTGCTACCATCTCACTGTGGCTCGAACTTTGTCTTTGGATGTGGGGTATCTTTTTTGGTGAGCTCTAGTGTCTTCCTGTCGATGATTTTTCAGCAGTTAGTTGTGATTCTGGTGCTCTTGCAAGAGGGAGTGAGAGCACGTCCTTCTACTCCGCCATCTTGAACCAATCTCTCCATATGATTTTTAAAACATTGGGTGGTGTGATTATGGCGTGATAACTTTTATTTATAATTCTGAGCATTTTCCAAAATGATGTCTACAATTAACAAATAGATACACTATATACATATATGCGTGTGTGTATCCCAAATATCAGTTCAAGCTATCTTTACTCACTCACCATCAAATAACAGCAAGAAAGCTGACAATAAATGCATATATGCCTATCTTCATGTAGATGGAAAGAGAGGGCAGGACAATCTCTTGAAATGCCAAACCTAATAACAAAATTCAGTATTTTTAGAAACATTTTGTGCTGATCTCTCATCTTGCATCTCCCTGCTACAGAGCATTTTCTCATTTATTCGGTCAGAAAATTTTTCTGTAAAGGGCCAGTTAGTATTTTAGGCTTTGTGGACCATGCAGTCTCTGTTGCAACTACTCAACTCTGCTGTTGTAGAAAAAGCATCCATAAAAATATATCAAGGAGTGGGTGTGGCTGTGTTCCAATAAATCTTGATAAAAACAGGTGTTGACCTGGATTTGGCCCACAGACCATAATTTACAAACTCTTGATAGACTCAAAAACATTTATGAGCACTTTTATGCCAAGTGCTGTTCTAAATACAAGTGGTAGAGGGATGAATAAGAGAGAGAAGACTCCTTTTCTCATCCAGCTTCTATGCTCTTAAAGAAAATCTACTACATGCACAGCAGTATGCTGGTGGATCTAACAGGGAATGAATTATTTTCCTTGCCTTCTGGAAGATTAGAGTTTTGTAAAGGAGTTAGTGTGTGTACAGAGTGTTAGG